>NW_025728738.1:0-42061 GCF_021461385.2 Schistocerca piceifrons
AGCGAGCGAGCGCGCCTGCCTGGCCGTTGGCCGTCGGAGTGGAGTGCGGGTTTGTTTTTGTGTTTTCGAAACGAAAGCGGCGGCCGGCCGGCCAGCCACCCGTGCGGTGTGACGTCGGCCGTTGGGTATTGTGCGCTTTGAGCGCCGGGGAGGGATGATGTGTGATTGTTGCGCGCTGCTAAGCAGGCAGGCAGAGTGAGCGGGTGTGGCGGACGGACGGGAAGTGGTGGTTGTTGTTTTTGGGTTGCGGGGCGAGAGGCAGGCGACCGACAAAGTTTGCTCGCGACGGAGAGATGTTAGTGGCCCTGAAAAGGGCCGTTTTTGTTTGTGCGGTGCGGTGCCGCGGCGCGGTTTAGGCGCGCTCGCCGCGGATGCGGCGCGCGAGCTGGATGTCCTTGGGCATGATGGTGACGCGCTTGGCGTGGATTGCGCACAGGTTGGTGTCTTCGAAGAGGCCGACGAGGTAGGCCTCGCTGGCCTCCTGCAGGGCCATGACTGCGGAGCTCTGGAAGCGCAGGTCGGTCTTGAAGTCCTGGGCGATCTCGCGCACTAGGCGCTGGAATGGCAGCTTGCGGATGAGCAGCTCTGTGCTCTTCTGGTAGCGCCTGATTTCTCGCAGGGCGACGGTGCCCGGCCTGTAGCGGTGGGGCTTCTTGACGCCTCCGGTGGCGGGCGCGCTCTTCCTCGCCGCCTTGGTGGCGAGCTGTTTGCGCGGCGCCTTTCCGCCGGTGGACTTGCGGGCCGTTTGCTTTGTGCGGGCCATAGCGGTAGCGGAGCGGCGTGCGTGGAGGTTAGGTGCGGCGCGGCGTCCCGGTGCTGCCTTGACAACGGGCCCGCGCGCCTCCGTGCTGCGCTTATATGCCCTCGGTTGCGCGTGGTGGGGGGAGGGCGGGCCAGAGTCTATATAGGGGGGCGGCGGGCGCGCTGGGCGCAGACCGTAGCCGACTCGCCAGCCGCTGCAGCTGCTGTTTGTGCACGTTTTGCTTTGCCCGAGGAAGGAAGGATGACAGGCCGCGGCAAGGGAGGAAAGGGGCTCGGCAAGGGTGGCGCCAAGCGGCACCGCAAGGTGTTGCGCGACAACATCCAGGGCATCACGAAGCCCGCCATCCGCCGCCTGGCTCGCAGGGGCGGCGTGAAGCGCATCTCTGGTCTGATCTACGAGGAGACCCGCGGGGTGCTGAAGGTGTTCCTGGAGAACGTGATCCGCGACGCGGTGACGTACACTGAGCACGCCAAGCGCAAGACTGTGACGGCCATGGACGTGGTGTACGCCCTGAAGAGGCAGGGGCGCACCCTGTACGGTTTCGGCGGTTAGGCTGCGTCGCAGCGGGCGCTGGCCTTCCCGCGGCCGTGCTTGTGGGTGGGAGAGACTAGAAAACGGCCCTTTTCAGGGCCACCACACTGTTCGGAAGTTGAAAAGTGCGAAAGAGTCTGTGTTGTTTGTTTGTTTCTTTCTTTCCGTTTGAGCGACGTGATGTGACTGGGAGGGGAGAAGGAAAGGAAACGTGTCATGTGGCTGGCTGTGTGTGGGAGCTGCTTCGTTTGTGTTTGTTATTGTGTGTCGTTGTATCGATCGCGACGGAGATGGCGGGCTGTGTGTTGTTGTGCGAGAGGCGGTGATTATTTGCTTGCGTGGTTTGGCTCTGTGTGTTTGCGGCGGCGTTGGGGTTTCCGAGGCAAGGCGTGTGGGCACAGGCGGCCGGATCAGCTGTTTCGTTCGTGTCGACGGCCGTTGCGCGCGGGAGTGGAGGGCGGTGTGTCGACACGCCTCCCTGTAACAATGGTCATTATTGCTGCCGTTGTCGTTTGGAAGGCGACTGCGACCGTGCAAAATGAATGTGTGTGTGTGTGTGTGTGTGTTTGTTGGGCCACACGGGCTGTGTGGACGACAAGATGGCGGACGTGCGCCGGCGGCGGCTGTGCTGTGAAAGTGCAAAGTTAAAACAAAACAAGGTGCGGCGAGGACGACTGAAATTTTGCTTTGGACGTAGGTTTGTGTGGTGGCCCTGAAAAGGGCCGATTGTTGTGGGCCGGGCCGAGCCGAGCCGGCAAAGCGCGTTGCGTGCAGGGGAGCACGCGGCGCTGCGATTGCCTTGGCCTCCTTTAGGCCTTCTTCTCGGTCTTCTTTGGCAGCAGGACGGCCTGGATGTTGGGCAGGACACCACCCTGTGCGATGGTGACGCCCGACAGGAGCTTGTTGAGCTCCTCGTCGTTGCGGATGGCAAGCTGCAGGTGGCGCGGGATGATGCGCGTCTTCTTGTTGTCGCGGGCCGCGTTTCCGGCCAGCTCGAGCACCTCAGCCGCGAGGTACTCCATGACGGCGGCGAGGTAGACGGGCGCCCCGGCGCCGACGCGCTCTGCGTAGTTTCCCTTGCGCAGGAGGCGGTGGATTCTGCCGACCGGGAACTGGAGCCCAGCCCTGCTTGAGCGGGACTTTGACTTGCCCTTGACTTTGCCTCCCTTTCCGCGTCCGGACATGGCGATGGGCTAGCGACGGTGCACACGAAACGGAAACGAAAACGACCGGTGCGAGCGGCAGCGAGTCGAGCAGCGGAGTGCGTGCCGGCGCAGCCGGGGTGGGGGTGCTTTATGGGCTCGGGTGCGGCGGCCGGTTGCGCGCGCGCCCCATTGGTCGGCGGCCGCAACAGGGCGAGCTGGTAAAGGTGCGGCGGCGGCTGGCGGCGGGTGCCACTGTGTGGGGAGACGCTGACTAGAGCGGAGCGCTTGCTACTGGTGTTGCTGCTGCCGTACGTTCGTTCGAGATGCCGCCCAAGACTAGCGGGAAGGCCGCCAAGAAGGCTGGCAAGGCGCAGAAGAACATTTCGAAGGGCGACAAGAAGAAGAAGCGCAAGAGGAAGGAGAGCTATGCCATCTACATCTACAAGGTGCTGAAGCAGGTGCACCCTGACACGGGCATCTCGTCGAAGGCGATGAGCATCATGAACAGCTTCGTGAACGACATTTTCGAGCGCATTGCGGCCGAGGCTTCTCGCCTGGCGCACTACAACAAGCGCTCGACCATCACGTCCCGCGAGATCCAGACCGCTGTGCGGCTGTTGCTGCCTGGCGAGCTGGCCAAGCACGCCGTGAGCGAGGGCACGAAGGCGGTGACCAAGTACACGAGCTCCAAGTAAGGAGGTGGCTCTGGAGTGGAAGGAAGGATGGAGAAGGCTCCTCCGTTGCGAGAGCGGCAAAACGGCCCTTTTCAGGGCCACCAACTTGCCTTTTGCGGGAAGGGCGGAATTGTTGTTGTTGTTGTTTGTGTGGACGGCTGTGATGTATGTGTGCATTTTGATTGTGGGTGGGGGGGGGGCGCGTCAAAGCGTGTTGCGGGGGACGGCCACGAGGTTGGTCGCCGTGGCGTGGAATGGTGGCACGCCTCGTTGGAGTGGTTTTGACCCATTGGTGGTGGTGTGTGTGTGTTACCTGTCTGCGAGGGGGGACAGTGCGATCGGCGACTTTTGTGTCACCGTAACGACGGCCGTTTGCGGGTTTGTTTTTTGCACATCATACATGGCGAGGGTGAAATGTGAAATGTTTTTGTTTGGTTTTTTTTTGCCGCCCACTATTCCCTTTGCTGTACGCCGAGTTTGACAATGGTGCGACGTAACTGCAGCGTGGAGGTGTGTGAGTGACGTTGAAATTGAACGTGCCATTAAGACGCATTGTTGTTGTATTGTACTGTACGTGTACGGCGACACGCACGATGATGTACCATTCGACTCTGATTTTTGATAGCCGTGTCTGACTGATTGCGTACGACGCACGCACACCGATGTCGTCATTCAAGATGCACGCGTGTCCAGTGCAGTACAGTAAGCGCGACGCTAGACGGCGGCGGCGGCGGCGGCGGCGGCGGCGGCGGTCGTCGTTTGTTTGGCGAATGTCTGTACACGTGTTTGTCTGTGTCCATCCGGTATGTATGTGTTTGTTTGAAAGTGTTTTGTGTGTCGGTGACGTGGTCCGATCCGTCGCCCCCTGAGTAACTGTCGATCGGCGCGATAGACCGGCGTCACGCAACTGAACCGAAGTCTTGGGCACACCCGTCATACTGTTGTACACCGTCGCGCTGAGAACGGTGACGAAAGGTTGACTTTGATCGGTCGAATGTCTGGGCAGAACGTGAGGAATGAGGCAAGAGTGCAAGGAGGGGGGGCAAAAGAGAGAGGAAGGGAAAAAGGGGAGAAACGCATTCGTAGAGCAACGGAACGTTCCCGTGTCGGAGGCGTATTGGAGCCGCACTGAAATGCGTTTAACGGCGGCGCGGCTGCAAGTGTCTGCCGTGGTGAACGTTACCTTTGACGGCTGCATTGGGCTTTGCTTTTGCTTTTGCTTTTGCTTTCGCTTTCGCTTTCGCTTTCCCGGATGTACGTAACGTTTGTTGATATGGTTCTGAGGAAGAGTGTATGACAGTGCCGTGCCGTCCATGTTCGTGTGCCCTCCCATTGTGTGTATGCTATTGTCTGTGTACTTGAATGATGTATGTAGGTGTTAGTGGACATGTTTCACCAGTGGGGGGAAATGGATCGTCGATAGTTGGCGTCACTCTGTCACGGTCGAGATGACGCACCCTCCGTACAGAAAGGTGTCGAGAAAGTGTGTGTGTGTGTGTGCGTCCGTGAATTGGCAGTGTTTGGAGGTGGGCGTGCCCTGCATGTGGCCCGGAAGGCTGTTCGTTTGGCGGTAGTGTTGTGTGGACAGGGGAGGGGCATGCGTAACGCTGCTGGCATGGCATTTCGGGAGATGGGAGGGGGCAAACGAGGAGCGGCGGCCAAAGAAAGGCGGGACGGGGAGGGGCGCGGTGTGGGTGGCTTGCGCCTGTGCTCGGCGTTGTGGTTTGTGCAAAAGAGGAGGAGAAAAACAATGAGTTGCCAGGGAGGGGAGCGGTGTTGTGTTGTGGTTGTCGTGGTGTAGCCGCAGACGCGGCTGTCAGTGAACGTGGCGAGACGGACGGATGCGCGGAGGGGCGGGGGCGGCGCATTTCGCCGGTGCCGTGCCGTGCCGTGCCGTGCCTGACAGCCGCGTGGTCGCTGTGTTGTTGGTGGCGTGGGGGCGAGGAGAGTACCGTACGGGTGTGCTTGTGCGCCGGAAATGGCACACTGCGCCTGCCCGTCTTGGAGGCTGATGGCTGTGGTGTGGAAATGGGGCGCGGTGATGTTGAAGCAGTTGAAGAACAGAAAAGAAACCAAGAAAACGGGAGGCGTGATGCGGCGGTGGTGGTGAGAGCGGGAAAAACAAAACAAACAAAAAAAAAAAACAACAAAAAAAAGAAGGAAAAACAACAAGAAACAAAAAAGAAAACAAAAAGTCTATCAATATTAGAATGTAAATGGAAATGGAAATGGACCCAGGTATAACCTCCCTGCACAAATAGCAGAGAGTCCGATGATAATAGAAATGTGCCAGAATGTTAACGTCCCTACAAAACAAACCCAACGATAATATTAATGAAAGAATGAACCGTATGTAACATTGCAACAGACATAATGAAACCTGATAAATTGTATAAGGGCAGCAGCGTTGACCTTTGGCCCTGTATTCAGAATAAAAAGAGCCAAAGATCGTCACCCCAATGAAAAAGACACTGAAACACGTATGTAACATAGCAGCGATGGCGAGACATTGTAGCATCTGTGACCAGAGAGTTTGCGCTGGACCGCGCGAGTGTTGCGAGCGGTTCTCAGTCAGTCAGTCAGTCAGTCGGTCGGTCGTTGCGAGTCTGTAGGTCTGTCTAGTTGAGGGCTGTACTCTGTCAGTAGTCGTCGCGTGCAGTACGCTAATAGTCGTCATGCAGAGCGGTCGGTCAGTAGTAGCAGCCGAGTGCGGTTGTGTGATGTAGGCGGTCGGCAACACTGGTCAAGATGGTGAATAAGGTATACTGTTAATTAATATAATCATTAGATAATGAACAATTTTATTTATTGTAATTATTCTCCAACAAGTTCCCCAATAATAATTTTTATTTCAAAAGCATTTTTCAAACATTTAATTTTTTATTGAACTGAAGAGTTCGTTGCACTTCACATTTCATTCCACTTCTTTGAAGAAAAATTTCACTAAAATCACAAAAAAAAAGAGAATATTATTATTTGCAATGCAGTTCCTCCAAGCGCTGCGCAACAAACAAGAGCAGAAATGTGACATCCATTTATTCTGAGGTAAGACTTTAATTCTGATTGTTTTGCACAGGGCCAAAGACCGATATTTCGGTTTAATTGAAGTTTCTTGTCACTGAACGGACTTTTAAATGTTGTGAAGAATTTATATTTGAGTCAGATTGCGAATTTAACATTTTTGTTGCCATTTTCAATACCTCTCATTGTGGGCGAGGTTACAATTAGCGCAATGTCCATTAGCATCCGTAAATAACATTGTCCATTATTTTAAATTTTGCGGGGAGGTTACAACGCACAAAAAAAAAAAAACAAAACAAAAAATTGCATTTGTATCCGCTCCTCAATTGTAGATACCCCTTACACAGCTGTGTGCAATGAATGAGTGCTGGCTGGTAATTAATTGCACTCCTTGGAGGGAAATGCCATAGGAAGTAGTCTTTAAAAAGTGAATGTTTTTCGTTAAAAGACAAAAGTTACTTTAGAAAAAAGTAATAGTGGGGCTTTTTGTCGTTGAACAAAATAAGTACAATGAACATACGTTATCAGATTTGCGCAAAATGCAGCTTCACACTACCTTTTGATTATAACACAATATACTATACATCGTCCCGAACCGTGACCAGAGTCGCGAGACGAGCAGAGCACGCCGCCGACGCCCGCTCAGTACAACCGTCCACCCGCTACTACTGTCGACCGACTACTACCTCTCCCGACTCGCGCTACAATATATATAACAACTGTTCCTGGCGACCCGGTGCGTGCCACTACTGTCGTCTGGCGCGGTCCAAGCGCCGACTAGCAACGATAAATAACTCTCTGGTCAGACAGAGATGCTGTCATGCCTCGCCATCGCTCTGGTAATGAATACATACGTGTTGCAGCGTGCGTACCACCGGAACACGCAGTGGCGGAGCCAAAGACTGTGTTGTCGAGGTCGAGTGCGAGCGGGAAGAGAGGCAGCGTCGGCACGGAGATGCAAGCGAGCGCGAGACGCACGGGGGCTGCGGCGTGGCGCGTTTGCGGTCGGCGCCTTTGGTGGCAACGGCCGGGACAAGCAGCGGTGTATGGTGTGGTGCGGGGCGGACAGGGGCGGCGGTGGACGGGGAGGAGGCGGCGCGACGACGGCATGGGGGCGAAAACGGGACGGGGGACGGCGGATGTTGAGAGGCGTCACGCGCGGACAGGACACAGACACAGAGACACACAGATTGGAAAGGGAGGGTGCGCGGTAATAGTTGGGAATGTGCGTACCGTGCGGGACGGGAGTGGGCGAGGAACACGGTCGTGGCCCCTGTTTTGGGTGCGTGTGATGACGTCGGTGTGTTGTGGGAAGGGAAGGTGCTGTGGCGGCGGCGCGTAATGGGCGTAGGCCGAAAAGAGAAAGGAACGTCGGCAGTGTGTTGGCAAGCGTCGGTTCGACTGCGACGTTGATGGGCAGGGCAGGGCGAGGTTAATGGTGGTAGGAGTAGGCGTGTGGGCGCACAAAATCTGCCGCTGCAGGCGGTGCCGTAACCGCCATGGCGGGAAGGAGAGAGGGCCAAAGAAAGAAAGAAAGAAAGAAAGAAGAAAACAAAAAAAAAAAAAAAAAAGGAGGAGGGGGGGGCGAAAGTGGAGAGGCGGTGGTGTGAGAAGGGCGGGGGCGGAAGGAAGGCAGGAAGGACAAGAGGCGAGGCGACGGCTTGCTTTGTGTATCGGTCGGTCTCTGGCTATGCTTCGTTTTCTGCAGCAGGGTCGGTGCGCGGCGTGGCTCGCGGCAGTGGGAACGCCTGGCGGCTGGACGGCCAGCAATGCGGTTGGATGGGCGGCCACAGCACCGCACCTGTGCCCGAGGAGGAGACGCTGGCGGCGGGCCCTGAGGTGAGGCCGGCTCGGCTCGGCTGGGGCTGTGGATGTGTAGGTGTGCGCCGCTGCTGCAACAACGAGTAAAACGCGAGAAGAAGGGATGGCGGTAGAGAGAGGAAAAAAAAAAGGTCGTGTTGTGTTGATGCGCAGGCAGACGCGTACAGAGAGACGAGCCCGGTCTGCAGCAGGGTGTGGCCGTGCCGAGTGCAGAGCAGCGGCGGCTCGGTTCGGTTCGGCCCGGCCCGGCGGGCCGCGCTGTTGTCGCGGACGTGAGCGCCCCCTGGCGGGTGGCCGGAGGCGGCGCGGCGTGTTGGACGTGTGGCTGGTGGCAGTGCACAATTTGCGAGTGGCTGGCGGTGTGGTGTGGCGGTTGGCGCGTCGGGCGGCGGAGAGAGAGAGAGAGGGGGAGGAGAGGTATGTGTTGCGGGCGCCCTTTGCTGCGCTGCGTCGTTGCGTGTGCCGTACAGGGCGGGCGCTTGTCGACTGTGTGGGCGGTGTGGCGAATTGGCGTGAAACGGCTGCCGAGAGGTGTGTGGTAGCGAGCCGGTCGGTGTCAGTGCGAAGGGGAATGTGCGTGCGTTTGGCGGTTTCGGTGTGCTTTTTGCGGCGTGAGAGTGGGGAATTAGTGGGGCCGGCTGTTGTGTTGGTTCCTTGTGTCTTGTGTCGCGTAGCTTGATGGCAACGTGGAAGGACGCCGGTTTCGTTTCGAGCCTTGCGTGTGGTTGTCGACGTTGACTGGTTGGCGTGTGCATGTGTGGGTCGCGAGTGCGTTTTTGGCTGGCTGTGTGTGTGTGTGTGTGTGTGTGTGTGTGTGTGTGTGTGTTTTGGGGGGGAAGGGGGAGGCGGTGGTGAAAGTGCAGTCGTTGCCACGGGCGCGTCGTCGGGTGGGGCTGGGGCTGTGCGTCGTGGCGGAAAGGTGGTAGGTTGCGGGAAGCGAGCCCGTCGTTGACGGTGTCGCGTGAGTTGTGACTCGAGTGGGGCGCGGGGCGCGGGACAGGAGCAGCGTGCCGCTGCGTCGTGGTCGTCAGCAGAGGCTGTGCGTGTGCTTGTCCTTTTTGTGGGCGGTTCGTGCGAGGCGTTTTTTGTTTCGTGTTGCCCTAGTTGTTAGTTTATTTTTTTTTTGTGTTTGTTATTTTGAGACGACGACTGGTTGGTGGCGTGCGCGCGAAGTGGCGGTGTGCGCTTCCCGTGTCGTTTTGTTTTTGTTTGGTTTTTTTGTTTTTGTGTGTTTTTTTTTTGCACTGGGCCCCGGGGGGTGGGTGGGTGCGTGTGTGTCGATTGCCGGCTGGCGAAAGGTGCGCCATCGGCGGGGTGGGTCGCCGGCACAAGTAGAGGCGGCGGCGTTGTTGCTGTTGTTGTGTGGTGTTTGTTTTGTTCGGCTGTGTCGGCGAGCTGTGTTGCGGTGCGTGTGAATGGTGGTGCAAAAGTGCTGGCGTTGGGGCTGCGACTGCGACGGCGGCGAGCCGCGGGCGCGCATGATAGTGATGTTGTGAACAGCGGCTGTGTACGGTAGTGGTGTTGTTGTAGCACGACGTGCATCCGGGCCGGCGCGGAAAGCGCAGTTGCGGGCGGTTGCCCTTCGGTGCCAGCCATGTCGCGTGAGCGGCGGGTTGCTCTGGTGTCGACACGTGGTGCTCTGGGTTGTTGTGTGGTGCCCTTTGGCCGGTGGGGGTGGTTCGCGTGTGTCTCGTTCGCGCTCGGTATCTGGTCGTGGTCGTGCTGCTCCCCCGTCTGTCGGCGGTTTTCGACGTCGTCTGTACGTTTTTGTTCGTTTGCGGCGTGCCTGCCGACGTCGTCCCGTCGCGACCTTTCAACCGAAAGTGTGGCGCCCGAAGGTGAACGAACGTAACCCTGACCTCGGCGCTTTACGCTGAGCCGAGCGAACCGAACCTAACCTGTGGTGTGGCGAGGTGAGCTCAGCCTGTGAGCCCCTAACGTCTACGTAAGGTAAGCTGTCCGGCTGACGCCTCACGTTTGAACGCTTTTTTTTAACCTAGCACTGACCCCTTAACCTAACGTGTAACCTAACCTAACCTCTGACGCCTGACGTGTTTGAATGCTTAACCTAAGTTTGACGCTTAACCTAACCCAAGTCCCCTTAACCTAACCCACGTCCACCTAACCCTAACCTAACCTAGACGTGTAAACGTAATGTGTAACGCGTAACGTGTAAGGTCGGCTGTCGTGTGTGCTGACGGCAGATTGGGTTGGTCTGTAGATTCGGATTGCGGTTTGCCTCGGTCGAGGGGTTGGGTCGGAAGCGGCGAGGGGCGGCGGCGCCTGTTGCGCAGGCGGCGTCCGTTTGCGGCGGGCAATTGTTGATAAACGGCTGTGAATGTTGGCGGGCGAGAGGAGGAGGACGGCGCGCGATGTGGCCCGACGGCTGCGGGCCGATCGGGAAACGGCGGGAGGGCGACGGAAGGCGATGGGGCGGCGGAGGCGCGTTTGCACGGCCGTCATCGCCGCACGCCTCGGCTTGTGTGGCTGTGGCGCCGGCCGCGCTGGCCGGGCTGCCGCGGCGACGGTGTGGGAGTTTTGCCGAAGGTTTGGCCATTGTGGCGGGTCGTCGGCTGGGGCTGTGGGGGCGGCATTTGGGCGGGGGCGGCGATTCTCGGCGGGCCGACCCAGGCTGTAGCGCGCGGTAGCTGCAGTTTGGCCGTGGTTTGCGGCGCTGCCGTGGCGACTGGTTGGCGACTGTGGTGTGGCTGTGTGTAGCCCCATCCTCGGTGGTTTGAAAGGCGCGGGCGGTTGTGGCGCAGGTTTGGGGCTGCTCCGCACAGGCTGTCGGACGTTGGGCGGTAGCAAGCGCGGGAGGCGCGGCGCGGCGGCGCGCAGAGTGGCGGCCGCTCTCTCGGCCGTCCGCGCCCGCCCGCGACACTGGCTGGGCCTTGTGATTCTCTGCTCTGCTGCTGTGCTGTGCTTGCGTGCCTGCCTGCCGTCCCGCTCGCTCTCGCTCTCGCTGTGTGTTACGCGCGTCGTCGAAATGGCAGATCAGGCGGCTACGAACGAGACTGCTGCGGCACCCGCCGCCACCGGCACTACGAAGAAGGCCAAGTCTGCGTCGTCTGCGAAGAAGCCGCGCGCCAAGCCTGCGCACCCGCGCACCTCTGAGATGGTGACGGCCGCCATCAAGAGTCTGAAGGAGCGCGGCGGGTCGTCGCTGCAGGCGATCAAGAAGTACATTGCCGCGCACTACAAGCTGGACGCGGAGAAGCTGGCGCCGTTTATCAAGAAGTACCTCAAGTCGGCCGTCGTGGCGGGCGAGCTGGTGCAGACGAAGGGGAAGGGCGCGTCCGGCTCGTTCAAGCTTGCCGGCGCCGGCGGCGGGGGGGCGGCCGAGGGCGGCAAGGCTCGTGCTGGCGGTGCCAAGAAGAAGCGCGCCGCTCCGGCCAGCAAGGAGAAGAAGGGCGCCCGTGCGGCCGGCGCAAAGAAGGCTGGTGGCGTGAAGGCGGCGACCGGTCGGAAGGCGGGCGCCGCCAAGAAGGCGTCTGCGGCGTCGGCCGCTCCCGCGGGTGCGAAGAAGGCGGCTGCGGCCAAGCCGGCCAAGGCCAAGTCGCCGTCGAAGGCGAAGAAGGCCGCCAAGGTTCCGACGAAGAAGCCGAAGGCGCCGCGCCCGAAGAAGGCGACGACGCCGTCTAAGGCGAAGGCTTCGCCCAAGAAGAAGAAGTAGAGTAGAGGAGAAAGAGATGGGAGAAAGGAAGGGTTTGGCGCTTGACTCCGTCGTCCCCACCCCCCGTCGTCGTCTAGTGGCGCGCAAGAGACGCGCGGCCCAAAACGGCCCTTCTCAGGGCCATCAAAGCACGTCGGGGAAGGTTTTGATTGTCGTGTTGCGTTTGGTGTGGGTGTCTGTCTGTCTGGCGTTTCTGTATGCCCGTGGGGATGCTGTTTGCGTGCCGTGGTGGTTGGATTGCGGGGGTCGGTGGCGGGTGTGGGCGGCGGTAGCGGTAAGCGGTGTTGTTGTTGATTGTCGCCGTGTTTGTGGCGGCGGCCGACGGTTGGTTTTCTGTCACGTTGTTTTGTTTGAATACGTTGGTTGGCTTGCCTGCGTTCGTTCTTCTCGGATGTCTGTCTTGTCTAGTCGTGTCTGGTCTTTGTTGTTTTGTTCCTTTGTGTGTGTGTGTGTGTGTTATGTTTTGCAACGGGGGGCACGTTGAGATGTGGAAGGAGTCGGCGGGGATTTCGGTGGCGTGTAGAGCGAGCGAGCGCGCCTGCCTGGCCGTTGGCCGTCGGAGTGGAGTGCGGGTTTGTTTTTGTGTTTTCGAAACGAAAGCGGCGGCCGGCCGGCCAGCCACCCGTGCGGTGTGACGTCGGCCGTTGGGTATTGTGCGCTTTGAGCGCCGGGGAGGGATGATGTGTGATTGTTGCGCGCTGCTAAGCAGGCAGGCAGAGTGAGCGGGTGTGGCGGACGGACGGGAAGTGGTGGTTGTTGTTTTTGGGTTGCGGGGCGAGAGGCAGGCGACCGACAAAGTTTGCTCGCGACGGAGAGATGTTAGTGGCCCTGAAAAGGGCCGTTTTTGTTTGTGCGGTGCGGTGCCGCGGCGCGGTTTAGGCGCGCTCGCCGCGGATGCGGCGCGCGAGCTGGATGTCCTTGGGCATGATGGTGACGCGCTTGGCGTGGATTGCGCACAGGTTGGTGTCTTCGAAGAGGCCGACGAGGTAGGCCTCGCTGGCCTCCTGCAGGGCCATGACTGCGGAGCTCTGGAAGCGCAGGTCGGTCTTGAAGTCCTGGGCGATCTCGCGCACTAGGCGCTGGAATGGCAGCTTGCGGATGAGCAGCTCTGTGCTCTTCTGGTAGCGCCTGATTTCTCGCAGGGCGACGGTGCCCGGCCTGTAGCGGTGGGGCTTCTTGACGCCTCCGGTGGCGGGCGCGCTCTTCCTCGCCGCCTTGGTGGCGAGCTGTTTGCGCGGCGCCTTTCCGCCGGTGGACTTGCGGGCCGTTTGCTTTGTGCGGGCCATAGCGGTAGCGGAGCGGCGTGCGTGGAGGTTAGGTGCGGCGCGGCGTCCGGTGCTGCCTTGACAACGGGCCCGCGCGCCGACGACGACGCACATGGTTGAGGGGTGAACCCTCAGCTGTGAGCGAAGTTCTAGCGCGTTAAAAGCGCTTCTCCTTCTTCATTGACGGGGTGAAAATGTGGGTGTGACATGACGGGTGGTATTTGACCTTGACTGTTGTGCTGGTTTTTTTTTTTTTTTTTTTTTTTTTTTTTTTTTTTTTTTTTTTTTTTTTTTTTTTAAATAAAGGAAAGATGAAAGGATAGTAAGAGAGACAGTGAGAGAAATGGAAAACGAAGGGCCGAAGTGACTGGCCGGTGGTTTAAGCTGATGGCTCCGCTACTGCTGTAGAGGCCGCGCGTGGTGTCTGTTACTGAACCTGGCGATGTTTACGGGTAATGTCTTCCATGGCTTCCAAAGCTTCGCTGTCCATCTTCCGCCGACCAGACCGGAACTCTTCCTTCAGGAATACATCGATAACGTCGACTAAGGCATCCCATTGAGAGGGGGTGAAGATGGGGTGCGAATTGAGCAGGGCTATTTCCTTCTTTGTGAGCACTTCCATAAATGCGTCACGGTAGGTGCGCAGGGGGAGCGGCCGATGAGGAAGGGAAGGTATGGGCTGGTCTGGCGGAGTGAAGGGATATGGTTGGTCGGCATGGGGGTAGGACCCATTCTTCAGTGCCGCGGTAATGTCCTTCAGGACAACCTGCACGTTGGTCACGTCAGGAAAAGGTAGGTGAATCCTCCTCTTCTTCGTTGGCTTCTCGGCTTGCGAGGAGACAGGGGGCGCCTTAGCGCCCTTGCTGGCGGCTGCCACCGCGGAGGGTGGCAGCCGAGGCGGCACATCATCCGTGTCCATGGGCGCCACCTCCTGCATTGCTGCGGGAGGGGGAGCGGCTGCCGTTTGCGTGGCCACGTCGACCCCCACCGGACGACTCACAGCGGCGGGTGTTTGCGTGGCTACGGCTACCCCCACCGGACGACTCACGGCAGGGGCGGCGGCGGGAGCTGGCGGCTTCTTCTTGTTAGCCCGCAGCTCATCGCGCAGCTGTTGGAGCTGGCGATGGACTGCTGCGAGCTCCTCCTTCAGTGCGGCCCTTTCGGCCGCAAAGGCGGCTTGGAAGCCGGCCACGGCGTGGTCGGTGACGGTTTCAAGACGGCGCGGCTCGCACCCCTTGCCGGAGCGGGGGGGCGGGGCGGCCGTCGAGGCGCTTGATGTCGCCGCAGGGCGTGGTGCGGCGGGTAGACGGCGTGACTCGCGGAGGTAGCCGCAGCTACGCGAGTTGGCGGCGTGTGGCCCGCCGCAGTTCGCGCAGCTACAAGCCACCCCACGAGGTTTCGTGCAGCTGCGGGTGTCGTGGGCCGCCGCGCACTTTAAGCACGCGACGGCGTTCTTACACCCGCGCGCGGTGTGCCCCAGCTGCTGGCAGTTGTAGCACTGGAGCATCATCCCTTGCCGCTGGCTTCTCGTGCGCCTTGACTGCCGTTGGCGGCCGCCGGTGAAGCCCAACGCGTTAATCAGGCCTTCTAGTGCGGCGGCGATCTGCTTTCCAGTCATAGCGTTCTCGGAGACGAAGTGCGTCGCAGCGAGTCTAACAGCGGAAATGGGGGGGGGGGTCCGCGCGCCTCCGTGCTGCGCTTATATGCCCTCGGTTGCGCGTGGTGGGGGGAGGGCGGGCCAGAGTCTATATAGGGGGGCGGCGGGCGCGCTGGGCGCAGACCGTAGCCGACTCGCCAGCCGCTGCAGCTGCTGTTTGTGCACGTTTTGCTTTGCCCGAGGAAGGAAGGATGACAGGCCGCGGCAAGGGAGGAAAGGGGCTCGGCAAGGGTGGCGCCAAGCGGCACCGCAAGGTGTTGCGCGACAACATCCAGGGCATCACGAAGCCCGCCATCCGCCGCCTGGCTCGCAGGGGCGGCGTGAAGCGCATCTCTGGTCTGATCTACGAGGAGACCCGCGGGGTGCTGAAGGTGTTCCTGGAGAACGTGATCCGCGACGCGGTGACGTACACTGAGCACGCCAAGCGCAAGACTGTGACGGCCATGGACGTGGTGTACGCCCTGAAGAGGCAGGGGCGCACCCTGTACGGTTTCGGCGGTTAGGCTGCGTCGCAGCGGGCGCTGGCCTTCCCGCGGCCGTGCTTGTGGGTGGGAGAGACTAGAAAACGGCCCTTTTCAGGGCCACCACACTGTTCGGAAGTTGAAAAGTGCGAAAGAGTCTGTGTTGTTTGTTTGTTTCTTTCTTTCCGTTTGAGCGACGTGATGTGACTGGGAGGGGAGAAGGAAAGGAAACGTGTCATGTGGCTGGCTGTGTGTGGGAGCTGCTTCGTTTGTGTTTGTTATTGTGTGTCGTTGTATCGATCGCGACGGAGATGGCGGGCTGTGTGTTGTTGTGCGAGAGGCGGTGATTATTTGCTTGCGTGGTTTGGCTCTGTGTGTTTGCGGCGGCGTTGGGGTTTCCGAGGCAAGGCGTGTGGGCACAGGCGGCCGGATCAGCTGTTTCGTTCGTGTCGACGGCCGTTGCGCGCGGGAGTGGAGGGCGGTGTGTCGACACGCCTCCCTGTAACAATGGTCATTATTGCTGCCGTTGTCGTTTGGAAGGCGACTGCGACCGTGCAAAATGAATGTGTGTGTGTGTGTTTGTTGGGCCACACGGGCTGTGTGGACGACAAGATGGCGGACGTGCGCCGGCGGCGGCTGTGCTGTGAAAGTGCAAAGTTAAAACAAAACAAGGTGCGGCGAGGACGACTGAAATTTTGCTTTGGACGTAGGTTTGTGTGGTGGCCCTGAAAAGGGCCGATTGTTGTGGGCCGGGCCGAGCCGAGCCGGCAAAGCGCGTTGCGTGCAGGGGAGCACGCGGCGCTGCGATTGCCTTGGCCTCCTTTAGGCCTTCTTCTCGGTCTTCTTTGGCAGCAGGACGGCCTGGATGTTGGGCAGGACACCACCCTGTGCGATGGTGACGCCCGACAGGAGCTTGTTGAGCTCCTCGTCGTTGCGGATGGCAAGCTGCAGGTGGCGCGGGATGATGCGCGTCTTCTTGTTGTCGCGGGCCGCGTTTCCGGCCAGCTCGAGCACCTCAGCCGCGAGGTACTCCATGACGGCGGCGAGGTAGACGGGCGCCCCGGCGCCGACGCGCTCTGCGTAGTTTCCCTTGCGCAGGAGGCGGTGGATTCTGCCGACCGGGAACTGGAGCCCAGCCCTGCTTGAGCGGGACTTTGACTTGCCCTTGACTTTGCCTCCCTTTCCGCGTCCGGACATGGCGATGGGCTAGCGACGGTGCACACGAAACGGAAACGAAAACGACCGGTGCGAGCGGCAGCGAGTCGAGCAGCGGAGTGCGTGCCGGCGCAGCTGGCTGCTTCTCTCTTTTATTCCTCTACCTTTAGAGGGTGTGCTGGTGGAGGTTGTTGTCACATTAGGACATTTCCTCCTCTTTTCTTTTGTGTTGTTTTTGTTTCTTTGCTTTTGTTGGTTGCTGTTCGTTGAGAGTTTTCTTTAGTTGTTCTTTTTCTGCTACTGCAGGAGTAGCGACTTGGGTCTGTTATATCTCTGCCTATGGGGTTCGTATTGCCCAAGGGTGTTGATTAATTCGTTTTCTGACTTCCGCGCCGTGGCGTAGAACACTTCTGCCAGGGCGCGGAATCTTGTGGTGATTGGCTCTATGTCTGCGGCTTCGTGCAAATCTGCCGTGGGGAAGCGCGTGGGGACGTGTAGGGCTCGTCTTAACGCTCTGTTTTGAGTCTTTTGTAAGCGATCTATCGTCGATCTGGCTGCGTAGCCCCATACAGGGCACGCATATTCCAGTATCGGTCGAATTAGACTTCGATAGATCGCTACTCCTGTTGCGGGGTCGAGGGAACTGGTGCTGTTCAAGACAGGGTACAGAATCTGCATCCTGGCGTGAGCCTTTCTGCGAAGCTCCTCTATGTGGCACTTCCATGTCAGGCGTCTGTCAAGTGTGACACCGAGGTACTTCGCAGAATTTCTCCATGGCAAATTCTGCCCCTGCAATCTCAGCAGTTGGTATGGTCTTCTTGGGGGTCGGCGTTTCCCGTAGCGTCTGGTGAGCAGCATGGCTTGTGTTTTCTCAGAGTTAATTGAGATGCGCCACTGCTTTGCCCAGTTTTCCGTCCTGTTTAGGGCGGTTTGCAGACGCCTTGTAACCAGGTTCCTGTTTGTCGAGCAGGAGAAGAATGCAGTGTCGTCTGCGTACTGTGCAGTGTTTACATGCTGAGTCGTAGGGATGTCAGCAGTGTAGACACTGTAGAGGACGGGTCCCAGGACTGAGCCCTGGGGCACGCCTGCACTGATTCTTCTCCTGGTCGACAGGGATCCATCGATCTTGACTGAGAAAGTCCTACCGGAGAGATAGTTTTTAACGATTTTGACTATCTTTCTGGGGAAGCCTAGGGTGTACATCTTGTGTAGTATCCCAGTGTGCCAGACTGAGTCAAAGGCTTTTGCTACGTCTAATAAGACAAGCCCGCAGTAGCCCTTTCGGTTGAAGCTGTCCGTGGCTGCTTCAACCACCCTCATGATTTGCTGTGGGGCGGAGTGTCTTTGCCTAAATCCGAACTGGAATTTCGGCAGGATCTGCTCTCTTGTGATATAGTCCTGTATGGGGGTTAGTAGGAGGCGCTCGTAAAGTTTACTGAGGGTAGGCAGTAGACTAATTGGTCTGTAATGTTGCGGGAACACCGGGTCTTTTCCTGGTTTCGCGATCGCAATGACTTCTGCATGCTTCCACTGCGCCGGGAATTTTTGTGATCGCGTCAGTTCATTAACAATATCGGTCAGGTGGGTGATTGCCAGGGGCGGGAGGAGTTTCAGCAATTCATTTGTGACCTGGTCGTGACCCGGGGTTTTCCTGGTGGGCAGGGACTTGATGCAGCGCGCCACGTCTTCAGTACTGAAGAGTGGCGTGTAGTCATCTTCGTCGTCTGCTTCCAGGAACACGGCCAGTTCTCTGCGGACTGTTGCGACGTGTTCTCTGTCCTGTACTTCTGCTGGTCTGAACTGTTTTTCGAACACGTCGGCTAGTGCGTTAGCTTTGTCAATGGGGCTGAACTGCAGTCCGCGTTCGCCATGGAGTGGTGGCATTTTTGCGCGTCTTTTTGTGTACTGTTTGGTGGCTTGCCATAAACTATTGTCGTCTAGTTTGAGAGCTGAGAGCCTTGCCGACCATTGTTGGTTGCGGTACTCATTGAGATCGGCTTTCAGCTCTCTCTGTAGCCTATTGAGTAGCCTCCGTGTATCCCTATTTCTGGTGAGCTTCCACTCTTTGGCGATCCTGTTTTTGTGCCGTATTTGCGCAAGCAAGTGCGGGGGGAGTTGCCTGGAGCGGGGGGGCCCCGCAGGAGGCGGTGTGGCTCCCTCAGCAGCTTGTAGGATCGCTCTTGTGAGGTCGTCTAGTGCCTGTTCTGCTGTCTCTGCAGTTGGAGGCGGGGTCTGGGCAAGTTCAGCTGCTACTGCATTGCTGAATTGCTCCTTATTGATGCGCTTGTATGTCGCATGCCGTTGTGGGATAGAGAGCCATTCTCCCATGTCGACCTCGAAAATCACGGGATTGTGGTCCGACGACATTCTGTTTACCGATGTCGCGGATACAAAGCCCACCAGATTCTTTGTGATGGCTATGTCGAGGACGTCCGGTCTTCCTCCGTTCTTTGGGAAATGTGTCGGTTCCTCTGGGCCCCATATTTGTAACTGGTGTGTGCGCGCGAGTCGTTGCAGTTGTTGACCAGCTTGATTTCGGCGTCTCGAGTTCCAGTCCGCGTGCTTGGCATTTAGGTCCCCTGCTATTAGTAGTTTGCCTCTAATGCGACTTAGTGCAGCTATGTCGTCCTCTTCTAGTCTTTGGGAAGGGGGGCGATACACTGCAACGACTGTTAGGGGGCCAGTTACTGTAGCCACTTCGATTGCCGCTGTTTCTATTTCTGCTGTATTGGGGGGGTATATTTGATGGTGTCTGATACCTTTTTTGACATATACCGCTACCCCGCCTCCGTGAGTGGGTCGGTCGTTTCTGTAACAAATGTAGTTTGGTACA
Organism: Schistocerca piceifrons; assembly: GCF_021461385.2. Lineage (NCBI taxonomy): Eukaryota > Metazoa > Arthropoda > Insecta > Orthoptera > Acrididae > Schistocerca > Schistocerca piceifrons. Next base: position 19,000 of record NW_025728738.1, read on the forward strand.
GAAACTCTTAGTCCTGGTTTGAGGAATGTTTCTCCCACTAGGCATATGTCAACTTTTTCTTCCTGTATGAACTCTCTAAACTCCGTGGGTTGGCGAGTAAGGTTGTCTGCGTTAAACGCGCATATTTTGAGACCTTGTATATTAGGTCTCCTATCCATGGTGGGGGACAATTTTTCCTGTGGCTGTCGCTGCTACAGGCGACTGCTGTGCTGCCGATCTGAGGTCGGCGGGGAGCTGCGTCAATGTTGCTAGAATGCCCACTAGCTGGGTCATCTGTGCCTGTAGCAGTCGGATGGACGACGCGAGTTGCTGGATTGCAGCAGACTCGACTGCTTCTCGCGGACTGGTTTGTGGATGGCGTGGTGGACTGACTTCCCTAGGGCTTCCATCAGCTTGAGGAACCTGTTTACTGGTGTGTGGTGGTGGTGGTAGGTGGTTCGGCGGGTCGGGTGGGTCACCGGTAAGTGCACGGGAATATTTGGTAGATGCGAAGACCTGTGTTCTTACTGTGTCCTGGTTTCTTCTCTGGGGTGGTGGGGGGGGTGGCCTGGGTGCTGGCATATTCCTATTGTGATTCGGGGTTTTATTGATAGCTTTGCCCCTCTGCCTGTCCCTTGCAGCTCTGTACTCAGGACATCCTAAGTAGCTGGCTGGGTGCGCTCCCCTGCAATTGGCGCACTTTTCTTTTCCCTCCCCCCTTGGCAGTTTGCACTGCTCGTAAGTGTGGTGTTCAGTGCATCTGACGCACACCACTGGCATCGTGCAGTCTCGCGCGATGTGTCCTAGGGCCTGGCAGTTATAGCAGCGGCCTGGTCCCGATCTCTTTTTGAGCTTCTCGGGAGTGACCGTTAGCGCCAGTATCCTTTTGACCTCCCAGATCTTTCGGTTTTGGGCAGAGTCTGGGAGGGTGACCGTATGAAGGGGCCAGGGTCGGTTCGGTCGCGTCAACACCACCGAACTAACCTCGAAACCTTCCTCCTGAAGGAACTGTTTGATGTCCGCAGTGTCGGTGGTATGTGGTACACCGCGGAACACCAGTCTAATCGGCCTTCTCGCTGCTAGTGGGAAGGTGTAGAAATGAAGTTTCCGCTCCTCTAGCACCTTCCTCACTGCCTTGTAGTCGTCGACGTTTCTAAGAGTGATCTTAACTTTGTCACCGCCAGTTGTTTTGGCGGTGAATCTGTCTTGCCCTACCGTGTTCGTGATGACATCGTACAGTGCTTTATAGTCATTTTCGAATTGCACGACTATGGGCGGGATTCTGAGGGATTTGCCGGCGCAGCCGGGGTGGGGGTGCTTTATGGGCTCGGGTGCGGCGGCCGGTTGCGCGCGCGCCCCATTGGTCGGCGGCCGCAACAGGGCGAGCTGGTAAAGGTGCGGCGGCGGCTGGCGGCGGGTGCCACTGTGTGGGGAGACGCTGACTAGAGCGGAGCGCTTGCTACTGGTGTTGCTGCTGCCGTACGTTCGTTCGAGATGCCGCCCAAGACTAGCGGGAAGGCCGCCAAGAAGGCTGGCAAGGCGCAGAAGAACATTTCGAAGGGCGACAAGAAGAAGAAGCGCAAGAGGAAGGAGAGCTATGCCATCTACATCTACAAGGTGCTGAAGCAGGTGCACCCTGACACGGGCATCTCGTCGAAGGCGATGAGCATCATGAACAGCTTCGTGAACGACATTTTCGAGCGCATTGCGGCCGAGGCTTCTCGCCTGGCGCACTACAACAAGCGCTCGACCATCACGTCCCGCGAGATCCAGACCGCTGTGCGGCTGTTGCTGCCTGGCGAGCTGGCCAAGCACGCCGTGAGCGAGGGCACGAAGGCGGTGACCAAGTACACGAGCTCCAAGTAAGGAGGTGGCTCTGGAGTGGAAGGAAGGATGGAGAAGGCTCCTCCGTTGCGAGAGCGGCAAAACGGCCCTTTTCAGGGCCACCAACTTGCCTTTTGCGGGAAGGGCGGAATTGTTGTTGTTGTTGTTTGTGTGGACGGCTGTGATGTATGTGTGCATTTTGATTGTGGGTGGGGGGGGGCGCGTCAAAGCGTGTTGCGGGGGACGGCCACGAGGTTGGTCGCCGTGGCGTGGAATGGTGGCACGCCTCGTTGGAGTGGTTTTGACCCATTGGTGGTGGTGTGTGTGTGTTACCTGTCTGCGAGGGGGGACAGTGCGATCGGCGACTTTTGTGTCACCGTAACGACGGCCGTTTGCGGGTTTGTTTTTTGCACATCATACATGGCGAGGGTGAAATGTGAAATGTTTTTGTTTGGTTTTTTTTTGCCGCCCACTATTCCCTTTGCTGTACGCCGAGTTTGACAATGGTGCGACGTAACTGCAGCGTGGAGGTGTGTGAGTGACGTTGAAATTGAACGTGCCATTAAGACGCATTGTTGTTGTATTGTACTGTACGTGTACGGCGACACGCACGATGATGTACCATTCGACTCTGATTTTTGATAGCCGTGTCTGACTGATTGCGTACGACGCACGCACACCGATGTCGTCATTCAAGATGCACGCGTGTCCAGTGCAGTACAGTAAGCGCGACGCTAGACGGCGGCGGCGGCGGCGGCGGCGGCGGCGGCGGTCGTCGTTTGTTTGGCGAATGTCTGTACACGTGTTTGTCTGTGTCCATCCGGTATGTATGTGTTTGTTTGAAAGTGTTTTGTGTGTCGGTGACGTGGTCCGATCCGTCGCCCCCTGAGTAACTGTCGATCGGCGCGATAGACCGGCGTCACGCAACTGAACCGAAGTCTTGGGCACACCCGTCATACTGTTGTACACCGTCGCGCTGAGAACGGTGACGAAAGGTTGACTTTGATCGGTCGAATGTCTGGGCAGAACGTGAGGAATGAGGCAAGAGTGCAAGGAGGGGGGGCAAAAGAGAGAGGAAGGGAAAAAGGGGAGAAACGCATTCGTAGAGCAACGGAACGTTCCCGTGTCGGAGGCGTATTGGAGCCGCACTGAAATGCGTTTAACGGCGGCGCGGCTGCAAGTGTCTGCCGTGGTGAACGTTACCTTTGACGGCTGCATTGGGCTTTGCTTTTGCTTTTGCTTTTGCTTTCGCTTTCGCTTTCGCTTTCCCGGATGTACGTAACGTTTGTTGATATGGTTCTGAGGAAGAGTGTATGACAGTGCCGTGCCGTCCATGTTCGTGTGCCCTCCCATTGTGTGTATGCTATTGTCTGTGTACTTGAATGATGTATGTAGGTGTTAGTGGACATGTTTCACCAGTGGGGGGAAATGGATCGTCGATAGTTGGCGTCACTCTGTCACGGTCGAGATGACGCACCCTCCGTACAGAAAGGTGTCGAGAAAGTGTGTGTGTGTGTGTGCGTCCGTGAATTGGCAGTGTTTGGAGGTGGGCGTGCCCTGCATGTGGCCCGGAAGGCTGTTCGTTTGGCGGTAGTGTTGTGTGGACAGGGGAGGGGCATGCGTAACGCTGCTGGCATGGCATTTCGGGAGATGGGAGGGGGCAAACGAGGAGCGGCGGCCAAAGAAAGGCGGGACGGGGAGGGGCGCGGTGTGGGTGGCTTGCGCCTGTGCTCGGCGTTGTGGTTTGTGCAAAAGAGGAGGAGAAAAACAATGAGTTGCCAGGGAGGGGAGCGGTGTTGTGTTGTGGTTGTCGTGGTGTAGCCGCAGACGCGGCTGTCAGTGAACGTGGCGAGACGGACGGATGCGCGGAGGGGCGGGGGCGGCGCATTTCGCCGGTGCCGTGCCGTGCCGTGCCTGACAGCCGCGTGGTCGCTGTGTTGTTGGTGGCGTGGGGGCGAGGAGAGTACCGTACGGGTGTGCTTGTGCGCCGGAAATGGCACACTGCGCCTGCCCGTCTTGGAGGCTGATGGCTGTGGTGTGGAAATGGGGCGCGGTGATGTTGAAGCAGTTGAAGAACAGAAAAGAAACCAAGAAAACGGGAGGCGTGATGCGGCGGTGGTGGTGAGAGCGGGAAAAACAAAACAAACAAAAAAAAAAACAACAAAAAAAAGAAGGAAAAACAACAAGAAACAAAAAAGAAAACAAAAAGTCTATCAATATTAGAATGTAAATGGAAATGGAAATGGACCCAGGTATAACCTCCCTGCACAAATAGCAGAGAGTCCGATGATAATAGAAATGTGCCAGAATGTTAACGTCCCTACAAAACAAACCCAACGATAATATTAATGAAAGAATGAACCGTATGTAACATTGCAACAGACATAATGAAACCTGATAAATTGTATAAGGGCAGCAGCGTTGACCTTTGGCCCTGTATTCAGAATAAAAAGAGCCAAAGATCGTCACCCCAATGAAAAAGACACTGAAACACGTATGTAACATAGCAGCGATGGCGAGACATTGTAGCATCTGTGACCAGAGAGTTTGCGCTGGACCGCGCGAGTGTTGCGAGCGGTTCTCAGTCAGTCAGTCAGTCAGTCGGTCGGTCGTTGCGAGTCTGTAGGTCTGTCTAGTTGAGGGCTGTACTCTGTCAGTAGTCGTCGCGTGCAGTACGCTAATAGTCGTCATGCAGAGCGGTCGGTCAGTAGTAGCAGCCGAGTGCGGTTGTGTGATGTAGGCGGTCGGCAACACTGGTCAAGATGGTGAATAAGGTATACTGTTAATTAATATAATCATTAGATAATGAACAATTTTATTTATTGTAATTATTCTCCAACAAGTTCCCCAATAATAATTTTTATTTCAAAAGCATTTTTCAAACATTTAATTTTTTATTGAACTGAAGAGTTCGTTGCACTTCACATTTCATTCCACTTCTTTGAAGAAAAATTTCACTAAAATCACAAAAAAAAGAGAATATTATTATTTGCAATGCAGTTCCTCCAAGCGCTGCGCAACAAACAAGAGCAGAAATGTGACATCCATTTATTCTGAGGTAAGACTTTAATTCTGATTGTTTTGCACAGGGCCAAAGACCGATATTTCGGTTTAATTGAAGTTTCTTGTCACTGAACGGACTTTTAAATGTTGTGAAGAATTTATATTTGAGTCAGATTGCGAATTTAACATTTTTGTTGCCATTTTCAATACCTCTCATTGTGGGCGAGGTTACAATTAGCGCAATGTCCATTAGCATCCGTAAATAACATTGTCCATTATTTTAAATTTTGCGGGGAGGTTACAACGCACAAAAAAAAAAAAAACAAAACAAAAAATTGCATTTGTATCCGCTCCTCAATTGTAGATACCCCTTACACAGCTGTGTGCAATGAATGAGTGCTGGCTGGTAATTAATTGCACTCCTTGGAGGGAAATGCCATAGGAAGTAGTCTTTAAAAAGTGAATGTTTTTCGTTAAAAGACAAAAGTTACTTTAGAAAAAAGTAATAGTGGGGCTTTTTGTCGTTGAACAAAATAAGTACAATGAACATACGTTATCAGATTTGCGCAAAATGCAGCTTCACACTACCTTTTGATTATAACACAATATACTATACATCGTCCCGAACCGTGACCAGAGTCGCGAGACGAGCAGAGCACGCCGCCGACGCCCGCTCAGTACAACCGTCCACCCGCTACTACTGTCGACCGACTACTACCTCTCCCGACTCGCGCTACAATATATATAACAACTGTTCCTGGCGACCCGGTGCGTGCCACTACTGTCGTCTGGCGCGGTCCAAGCGCCGACTAGCAACGATAAATAACTCTCTGGTCAGACAGAGATGCTGTCATGCCTCGCCATCGCTCTGGTAATGAATACATACGTGTTGCAGCGTGCGTACCACCGGAACACGCAGTGGCGGAGCCAAAGACTGTGTTGTCGAGGTCGAGTGCGAGCGGGAAGAGAGGCAGCGTCGGCACGGAGATGCAAGCGAGCGCGAGACGCACGGGGGCTGCGGCGTGGCGCGTTTGCGGTCGGCGCCTTTGGTGGCAACGGCCGGGACAAGCAGCGGTGTATGGTGTGGTGCGGGGCGGACAGGGGCGGCGGTGGACGGGGAGGAGGCGGCGCGACGACGGCATGGGGGCGAAAACGGGACGGGGGACGGCGGATGTTGAGAGGCGTCACGCGCGGACAGGACACAGACACAGAGACACACAGATTGGAAAGGGAGGGTGCGCGGTAATAGTTGGGAATGTGCGTACCGTGCGGGACGGGAGTGGGCGAGGAACACGGTCGTGGCCCCTGTTTTGGGTGCGTGTGATGACGTCGGTGTGTTGTGGGAAGGGAAGGTGCTGTGGCGGCGGCGCGTAATGGGCGTAGGCCGAAAAGAGAAAGGAACGTCGGCAGTGTGTTGGCAAGCGTCGGTTCGACTGCGACGTTGATGGGCAGGGCAGGGCGAGGTTAATGGTGGTAGGAGTAGGCGTGTGGGCGCACAAAATCTGCCGCTGCAGGCGGTGCCGTAACCGCCATGGCGGGAAGGAGAGAGGGCCAAAGAAAGAAAGAAAGAAAGAAAGAAGAAAACAAAAAAAAAAAAAAAAAAGGAGGAGGGGGGGGCGAAAGTGGAGAGGCGGTGGTGTGAGAAGGGCGGGGGCGGAAGGAAGGCAGGAAGGACAAGAGGCGAGGCGACGGCTTGCTTTGTGTATCGGTCGGTCTCTGGCTATGCTTCGTTTTCTGCAGCAGGGTCGGTGCGCGGCGTGGCTCGCGGCAGTGGGAACGCCTGGCGGCTGGACGGCCAGCAATGCGGTTGGATGGGCGGCCACAGCACCGCACCTGTGCCCGAGGAGGAGACGCTGGCGGCGGGCCCTGAGGTGAGGCCGGCTCGGCTCGGCTGGGGCTGTGGATGTGTAGGTGTGCGCCGCTGCTGCAACAACGAGTAAAACGCGAGAAGAAGGGATGGCGGTAGAGAGAGGAAAAAAAAAAGGTCGTGTTGTGTTGATGCGCAGGCAGACGCGTACAGAGAGACGAGCCCGGTCTGCAGCAGGGTGTGGCCGTGCCGAGTGCAGAGCAGCGGCGGCTCGGTTCGGTTCGGCCCGGCCCGGCCCGGCCCGGCGGGCCGCGCTGTTGTCGCGGACGTGAGCGCCCCCTGGCGGGTGGCCGGAGGCGGCGCGGCGTGTTGGACGTGTGGCTGGTGGCAGTGCACAATTTGCGAGTGGCTGGCGGTGTGGTGTGGCGGTTGGCGCGTCGGGCGGCGGAGAGAGAGAGAGAGGGGGAGGAGAGGTATGTGTTGCGGGCGCCCTTTGCTGCGCTGCGTCGTTGCGTGTGCCGTACAGGGCGGGCGCTTGTCGACTGTGTGGGCGGTGTGGCGAATTGGCGTGAAACGGCTGCCGAGAGGTGTGTGGTAGCGAGCCGGTCGGTGTCAGTGCGAAGGGGAATGTGCGTGCGTTTGGCGGTTTCGGTGTGCTTTTTGCGGCGTGAGAGTGGGGAATTAGTGGGGCCGGCTGTTGTGTTGGTTCCTTGTGTCTTGTGTCGCGTAGCTTGATGGCAACGTGGAAGGACGCCGGTTTCGTTTCGAGCCTTGCGTGTGGTTGTCGACGTTGACTGGTTGGCGTGTGCATGTGTGGGTCGCGAGTGCGTTTTTGGCTGGCTGTGTGTGTGTGTGTGTGTGTGTGTGTGTGTGTGTGTGTTTTGGGGGGGAAGGGGGAGGCGGTGGTGAAAGTGCAGTCGTTGCCACGGGCGCGTCGTCGGGTGGGGCTGGGGCTGTGCGTCGTGGCGGAAAGGTGGTAGGTTGCGGGAAGCGAGCCCGTCGTTGACGGTGTCGCGTGAGTTGTGACTCGAGTGGGGCGCGGGGCGCGGGACAGGAGCAGCGTGCCGCTGCGTCGTGGTCGTCAGCAGAGGCTGTGCGTGTGCTTGTCCTTTTTGTGGGCGGTTCGTGCGAGGCGTTTTTTGTTTCGTGTTGCCCTAGTTGTTAGTTTATTTTTTTTTTGTGTTTGTTATTTTGAGACGACGACTGGTTGGTGGCGTGCGCGCGAAGTGGCGGTGTGCGCTTCCCGTGTCGTTTTGTTTTTGTTTGGTTTTTTTGTTTTTGTGTGTTTTTTTTTTGCACTGGGCCCCGGGGGGTGGGTGGGTGCGTGTGTGTCGATTGCCGGCTGGCGAAAGGTGCGCCATCGGCGGGGTGGGTCGCCGGCACAAGTAGAGGCGGCGGCGTTGTTGCTGTTGTTGTGTGGTGTTTGTTTTGTTCGGCTGTGTCGGCGAGCTGTGTTGCGGTGCGTGTGAATGGTGGTGCAAAAGTGCTGGCGTTGGGGCTGCGACTGCGACGGCGGCGAGCCGCGGGCGCGCATGATAGTGATGTTGTGAACAGCGGCTGTGTACGGTAGTGGTGTTGTTGTAGCACGACGTGCATCCGGGCCGGCGCGGAAAGCGCAGTTGCGGGCGGTTGCCCTTCGGTGCCAGCCATGTCGCGTGAGCGGCGGGTTGCTCTGGTGTCGACACGTGGTGCTCTGGGTTGTTGTGTGGTGCCCTTTGGCCGGTGGGGGTGGTTCGCGTGTGTCTCGTTCGCGCTCGGTATCTGGTCGTGGTCGTGCTGCTCCCCCGTCTGTCGGCGGTTTTCGACGTCGTCTGTACGTTTTTGTTCGTTTGCGGCGTGCCTGCCGACGTCGTCCCGTCGCGACCTTTCAACCGAAAGTGTGGCGCCCGAAGGTGAACGAACGTAACCCTGACCTCGGCGCTTTACGCTGAGCCGAGCGAACCGAACCTAACCTGTGGTGTGGCGAGGTGAGCTCAGCCTGTGAGCCCCTAACGTCTACGTAAGGTAAGCTGTCCGGCTGACGCCTCACGTTTGAACGCTTTTTTTTAACCTAGCACTGACCCCTTAACCTAACGTGTAACCTAACCTAACCTCTGACGCCTGACGTGTTTGAATGCTTAACCTAAGTTTGACGCTTAACCTAACCCAAGTCCCCTTAACCTAACCCACGTCCACCTAACCCTAACCTAACCTAGACGTGTAAACGTAATGTGTAACGCGTAACGTGTAAGGTCGGCTGTCGTGTGTGCTGACGGCAGATTGGGTTGGTCTGTAGATTCGGATTGCGGTTTGCCTCGGTCGAGGGGTTGGGTCGGAAGCGGCGAGGGGCGGCGGCGCCTGTTGCGCAGGCGGCGTCCGTTTGCGGCGGGCAATTGTTGATAAACGGCTGTGAATGTTGGCGGGCGAGAGGAGGAGGACGGCGCGCGATGTGGCCCGACGGCTGCGGGCCGATCGGGAAACGGCGGGAGGGCGACGGAAGGCGATGGGGCGGCGGAGGCGCGTTTGCACGGCCGTCATCGCCGCACGCCTCGGCTTGTGTGGCTGTGGCGCCGGCCGCGCTGGCCGGGCTGCCGCGGCGACGGTGTGGGAGTTTTGCCGAAGGTTTGGCCATTGTGGCGGGTCGTCGGCTGGGGCTGTGGGGGCGGCATTTGGGCGGGGGCGGCGATTCTCGGCGGGCCGACCCAGGCTGTAGCGCGCGGTAGCTGCAGTTTGGCCGTGGTTTGCGGCGCTGCCGTGGCGACTGGTTGGCGACTGTGGTGTGGCTGTGTGTAGCCCCATCCTCGGTGGTTTGAAAGGCGCGGGCGGTTGTGGCGCAGGTTTGGGGCTGCTCCGCACAGGCTGTCGGACGTTGGGCGGTAGCAAGCGCGGGAGGCGCGGCGCGGCGGCGCGCAGAGTGGCGGCCGCTCTCTCGGCCGTCCGCGCCCGCCCGCGACACTGGCTGGGCCTTGTGATTCTCTGCTCTGCTGCTGTGCTGTGCTTGCGTGCCTGCCTGCCGTCCCGCTCGCTCTCGCTCTCGCTGTGTGTTACGCGCGTCGTCGAAATGGCAGATCAGGCGGCTACGAACGAGACTGCTGCGGCACCCGCCGCCACCGGCACTACGAAGAAGGCCAAGTCTGCGTCGTCTGCGAAGAAGCCGCGCGCCAAGCCTGCGCACCCGCGCACCTCTGAGATGGTGACGGCCGCCATCAAGAGTCTGAAGGAGCGCGGCGGGTCGTCGCTGCAGGCGATCAAGAAGTACATTGCCGCGCACTACAAGCTGGACGCGGAGAAGCTGGCGCCGTTTATCAAGAAGTACCTCAAGTCGGCCGTCGTGGCGGGCGAGCTGGTGCAGACGAAGGGGAAGGGCGCGTCCGGCTCGTTCAAGCTTGCCGGCGCCGGCGGCGGGGGGGCGGCCGAGGGCGGCAAGGCTCGTGCTGGCGGTGCCAAGAAGAAGCGCGCCGCTCCGGCCAGCAAGGAGAAGAAGGGCGCCCGTGCGGCCGGCGCAAAGAAGGCTGGTGGCGTGAAGGCGGCGACCGGTCGGAAGGCGGGCGCCGCCAAGAAGGCGTCTGCGGCGTCGGCCGCTCCCGCGGGTGCGAAGAAGGCGGCTGCGGCCAAGCCGGCCAAGGCCAAGTCGCCGTCGAAGGCGAAGAAGGCCGCCAAGGTTCCGACGAAGAAGCCGAAGGCGCCGCGCCCGAAGAAGGCGACGACGCCGTCTAAGGCGAAGGCTTCGCCCAAGAAGAAGAAGTAGAGTAGAGGAGAAAGAGATGGGAGAAAGGAAGGGTTTGGCGCTTGACTCCGTCGTCCCCACCCCCCGTCGTCGTCTAGTGGCGCGCAAGAGACGCGCGGCCCAAAACGGCCCTTCTCAGGGCCATCAAAGCACGTCGGGGAAGGTTTTGATTGTCGTGTTGCGTTTGGTGTGGGTGTCTGTCTGTCTGGCGTTTCTGTATGCCCGTGGGGATGCTGTTTGCGTGCCGTGGTGGTTGGATTGCGGGGGTCGGTGGCGGGTGTGGGCGGCGGTAGCGGTAAGCGGTGTTGTTGTTGATTGTCGCCGTGTTTGTGGCGGCGGCCGACGGTTGGTTTTCTGTCACGTTGTTTTGTTTGAATACGTTGGTTGGCTTGCCTGCGTTCGTTCTTCTCGGATGTCTGTCTTGTCTAGTCGTGTCTGGTCTTTGTTGTTTTGTTCCTTTGTGTGTGTGTGTGTGTGTTATGTTTTGCAACGGGGGGCACGTTGAGATGTGGAAGGAGTCGGCGGGGATTTCGGTGGCGTGTAGAGCGAGCGAGCGCGCCTGCCTGGCCGTTGGCCGTCGGAGTGGAGTGCGGGTTTGTTTTTGTGTTTTCGAAACGAAAGCGGCGGCCGGCCGGCCAGCCACCCGTGCGGTGTGACGTCGGCCGTTGGGTATTGTGCGCTTTGAGCGCCGGGGAGGGATGATGTGTGATTGTTGCGCGCTGCTAAGCAGGCAGGCAGAGTGAGCGGGTGTGGCGGACGGACGGGAAGTGGTGGTTGTTGTTTTTGGGTTGCGGGGCGAGAGGCAGGCGACCGACAAAGTTTGCTCGCGACGGAGAGATGTTAGTGGCCCTGAAAAGGGCCGTTTTTGTTTGTGCGGTGCGGTGCCGCGGCGCGGTTTAGACGCGCTCGCCGCGGATGCGGCGCGCGAGCTGGATGTCCTTGGGCATGATGGTGACGCGCTTGGCGTGGATTGCGCACAGGTTGGTGTCTTCGAAGAGGCCGACGAGGTAGGCCTCGCTGGCCTCCTGCAGGGCCATGACTGCGGAGCTCTGGAAGCGCAGGTCGGTCTTGAAGTCCTGGGCGATCTCGCGCACTAGGCGCTGGAATGGCAGCTTGCGGATGAGCAGCTCTGTGCTCTTCTGGTAGCGCCTGATTTCTCGCAGGGCGACGGTGCCCGGCCTGTAGCGGTGGGGCTTCTTGACGCCTCCGGTGGCGGGCGCGCTCTTCCTCGCCGCCTTGGTGGCGAGCTGTTTGCGCGGCGCCTTTCCGCCGGTGGACTTGCGGGCCGTTTGCTTTGTGCGGGCCATAGCGGTAGCGGAGCGGCGTGCGTGGAGGTTAGGTGCGGCGCGGCGTCCGGTGCTGCCTTGACAACGGGCCCGCGCGCTTTTTTTTTTTTTTTTTTTTTTTTTTTTTTTTTTTTTTTTTTTTTTTTTTAGCACATTTCATTCCCTTCCCTTAAGGGGGAGGGCGGGCTATTCTAGTGCTTGCATTGCACTTTTTAGCCTTAGGCGAGGTTTACAATTTTATTTTCTTTTTTGATATAATTTAAAGTGCTTGCAGAAAGGTGCTTTACAAATTTTTTGCACTTTGATGTGGTCATTAACAATTAATTAACATTTAGCCTTATAATATGTGATTAACAATTTTATATGATTAACAAGGTTATAGTAAGTTTAACAATTTTATATAATTAACAAGGTTGTAGTAAGTGTAACAAGGTTGTATTTTGGTTTAACAAAGGATATAGTATTAGGGTTTAACAACAAGATATGAATTACATTAGGGTGTGTAGTGTTTCTGTGTGTGATTTGTGTGTAATATTTCCTAAATTACGTTTGTGTTCGGTTGTGGAGCAGAGGGGAGGATAGCATATGAGAAGAGGTTTTGAAGTAAGTCTGTGAGTGGCATATAATAATGATTGTGTTGTTGCTTGCTTTGTTGTACAATTATAGCTGTTTTCTATTTTCATATTTTTCTTTTTTTTCCCCGTGGCAGAACAGGATTGAGTAGTTGAATAGTGTGCCGGCTTGTTTAAGTGTGCGAGTGTTGTCGTTTTGTTGTTTGTGTGTGTGTTTGTGCGTGTGTGTGTGAGAGAGAGAGAGGGAGAGAGAGAGAGGGGGAGATAGAGGGAGAGAGGGTATATGATTGTCTGTGTTTTATTGTCTGACGTCTAGGTGGGGAGGGGTAGTGGTATGGGTTGTCAGCGGTTCCATAGTTGGGGCTAAGTCTGGGAAGTGGTGTGATGTGTTTTGTGCTACCGTACGCGCTGGGCAGACATACTTGTATTTAGGGAGTCGTTGAGTACGAGGTCTTGTTGTAATTAGGTTTTCCATGTCAGGTCTTTGCGTTAGTATTCGTTGTCCGTAGTTCGCGCGCAGTTTTGTCAGTCGTGTCTGTAGTGGTTCCACGTTAACTATTTCGTATACGTCGTTGCTGGGCGTCCTTGCTGGGAGTCTCGCAAGGTTGCGGAGCAGTCGTCGTTCTGTACTGTAAAGTCTGTCTGCTACCGTGTGCGGAATTCCTCCCAGCGGGGCGCTGGCGTATTCGAGGACAGGTCTGATAAAAGTTTTGTAAGTATGTATGGCAGTTTCCATACTGCAGCCACGGAGGCGTCCTTGTACTTGTCGTATCAGTCTTTGGCGTTTTCTAGTCTTGTCGAGAAGGTAATTCAGGTGAGTCATCCAGTTCATGTGTTTGTCTAGGAACACGCCAAGATACCTGGCCGTGTTGGCAAGTCTGAGTGGCGTGTTCCAGAGTGTTAATTGTATGTCGTTGTCGTTTTGCTGTCTCTTTTTGGTCAGGTTTCTGTGTCGAAAGAGTACTGTTTGCGTTTTTGCTGGGTTTGGTCTGATTCTCCATTTTTCCATCCAGTCTTCGAGTCGTTTTAGGTATGCGTCCGTCTTTCTCTGTATAGTTGTTGTCCTGAGTGATGTACACCAGTAAGCTGTGTCGTCTGCGTATAGGGCTATTGTTTCGTCTGGAGACTGTGTGGTCGGTATATCTGCTGTGTACAGCGCGTACAGCAGCGGAGATAGGATGCCGCCCTGTGGCACTCCTGCTTGTGGGGTGAAAGGTTGGGAGGAGGTGTTGTGTACGTGTATTCTGCATACTCGGTCGGTGAGGTATGCTTTTATGAGCCGGACCATTTTGACAGGGATCCCTATCTCGCACAGCTTGTAGAGGAGTCCGTCATGCCATAGCTTGTCGAACGCCCTTTCAATATCCAGGAATACTGCGAGGGTGCAGTGTCCATTGTTAAAGCCCTGTGTGACTCCGTTCACAAGTTTGAACAGTGGATCATTCGTGGAGTGCTTACTGCGGAAGCCAGCTTGGATCAGGGGAAGGAGTTCTTTCTGTTCTACGTATGTCTTGAGTCTGTCTGTGATGATTCTTTCATAGGTTTTTCCCAGTACGTCTAAAAGAGAGATGGGTCTGTAGGATCGTGGGTCTGTTCTTAGTTTGTCTGGTTTAGGGATCATAATCGTCTTGCTTGTTTTCCAGGCAGTTGGGATGGTCTCTGTACTGATGCAGTAATTGAATATAAGGGATAGGATAGGGATGAGTGTAAGGAGAGGTGCCTTTTGTAGGTGGATTCGTCGTATGTCGTTTAGGCCTGGCGCTGAGTTCCGTCCCGTTAGTATCGCGTCCATTATTTCTTTGTCAGTTATCGGTTTAGTTAGGGAGTTTTCGTTTTCCGTCTCTACTGTGTGTGTGTTAAGTAGTCGTGGGAGTCGGAGTTCTACCGTTCGTCTGAAAACCTCATCGAAGTTGTTGTCATGTGGGAAGGAGTATACGTCTTCTAACACGTCTTTGTAGATGTCGGCTTGTTGTTGTGGGTCTGTCGTTGGCTCGTTGTTTGTAATTAGTGTGTTGGTAGTTGTCGCTCTTTGTCCCGTCAGTGTTTTAAATCGTTTCCAAAATTGTCCTCCGTTCCTGTAGTTTAGTCTCTCGCATGTTTCTTCCCATTGTCTTTGTCGATGTGTCGAGATGATTTGTTTGACGCGATTGTTCAGTCGGTTCCAGGTTTGTCGTAAGTTCGGGTTGTTGGTTCGTCTCATCTCTCTTTGTAGTCGTCTTTTCCGTTGAATTAGGTCGAGAGCTTCTCGGGGGATAGTAGGTTTCCAGTTGTCTATGGTGATTTGTGGTATGGCTTCTTCTATTGCGAGTTTAAATGCTGATTCTATTTTAGTCGTGGCAAGTTCCAGGTCGTGGGGGTCTGTCACGGTCATGGGGATGGATAATTCTTGTTCGAGTACGTCTTTGTATTTATTCCAGTCGGCGTTTGAGTACTGTCGTATAGTTCGTCTGATTGGTGGAGGATTCGGTGGTGCTATTGCAGTTGTGGAGAAGAGGATGGGGAGGTGGTCACTTGTTATTGAGTTGCCGACTTCCGCATTGGCTATTGCGTCACTCATGGTAGGGCTGTATAGGACATGATCGGGCGCTGACGTTCCTTGGTGGCCTATAAAGGTGGGTTGGTAGATGGGGAGGCGGTCTACGGGTTCGGTCGTTAGAAGGTCAAAGAGGATTTGTCCGTTGTGGTTTGTGCTGTGGTCGCCAAGTCTCTCGTGTCGCGCGTTCAGGTCAGCTAGTAAGATGAATCTGTCTTTCGTCATAAGGTGTCGTATCGCGTGGATCGGGAGAGGGTTATTGGGAGGGTTGTACATACATGCAATTGTTACAGTCCTGGCGTTGTGGCCCTTTAGTTTGACCATGACGATCTCTGTGTCTCCAAGCTGTGCGGGGGGAGGGACTTCCGTAGCCGCTATCGTATTGCGCACGTATAGCGCGACGCCGCCTCTACCGTCTCTGTCCTTACGGAAACAGTTGAACTTCGGTATATTGCACTGCTTCCCATCAGACAGCCACGTTTCGGCGATTCCGGCCACATGTATGTTGTTGCGCAATAGTGTGTGCGTGAGTAGTGTTCTCCTGTCTTTAACTCCTCTCGCGTTGGCGAAGAGGAGATTTAACTGCTGTTGGTGGTCGGCCATGTTTGTACCGCGACTTGGGTTTTAGTAAGTTTAGTTTCTGGAAGTGTGTGGGTGTGGTGTGTTTTGTGTTCGTGCGGGTGCGTGTTGCGGTTGGGGCGTTTGTGTGGTGGGTGTCTGATGTTGTGTAGGTGTGTGTGGGGGTTGGGATGTTTGTGTGGTAGGTGTCTGTGGTTGTGTAGTTATATCCAGTTGTGTTGCCGGACTGACCCTGTCTGCCACTGTTATGTGGAGGCAGACTCCTGACTGGGTCGCCTTGATGTTTTTGTGTAAAATTTGCTGCGACACCTGATTGACAGTTTTAACTACTTCTTCTCGCCGGTCCTGGAACAGGCTGACGAGTGCTCCAGTGAGGATTCGGAGGAAGTCATTCTTTAGGACCATTTCCTGCTGGAGTTCTTCTGTAGGTGGGATGGGTGTAGGTGCGTCCATGATTTTAATTGGCGCACGCAGCTCTTCTTTTTCGGCGATCTTAGGTCGTTTGGGGCACTTATAAGATAAGGCCGAGTGGTCACCTTCGCAGTTCGCACACTTTTCCGGGTTTTTGACGTCACACCGGGTAAGTTTGTGGTTGCCTCCGCACTGCGGACACTTTGGCTGGGCCTTGCAGTTCGCTGTGGAATGGTCGAAGCCCAGGCACTGCCCGCATTGCGCTGGCTGCGGTGGAGGTAGTTTGGAGGGTTCTGCTTCTTTTTTTGCATAATCAATGACAACGCCATGTGTGAGTATGCTATCGATAGTGTCTTGATTACGCGATATTATTCTAAAGTTCCTGGTGGGTGCTTGCCTCTCCCTTGATGTGATACGCCAAGCCCTCTCTACATCTAGGCCCTGTTCGCGCAGTTGGTGGATCACTTCACTAGCCTCTACATCTAGTGGCACTTTTTTGATGACCGCGCTGAGGGGTGGCTTTCGAGACCTTTCCATGGGCTGTCTCGGTTCGCGTACTTTTTCAGGGCGCACTGTTACTGAGGACACTATATGGTGTCTGAAGATTCTTTGGAAGTAGTCCTCCCGCCCTCTAGTTGTGGAGTTGATGTAGGCCCTCCCGTTTCTTATTACGTTCAGGGACCTAATCTCTGACCTGACAGCGT
The DNA here is from genome assembly GCF_021461385.2 of Schistocerca piceifrons. Taxonomy (NCBI): domain Eukaryota; kingdom Metazoa; phylum Arthropoda; class Insecta; order Orthoptera; family Acrididae; genus Schistocerca; species Schistocerca piceifrons. Next base: position 35,404 of record NW_025728738.1, read on the forward strand.
ATTCCACAAATGAGTTGATCTTTGCTGCCATCGTTTTTTGTGTGATGTCGTGGGGAAGATTCTCCACGACGTAAGTCACCGTACGGTTGCCGGTCGTTGGTGTAGCCGCTTCTGCTCCGCCGATAGTGCCGCGGGGAGGCGATCGGGGGTGGGGGGTCCCACCTCGATCTTCAGTGTTCATGATGTGGTCGTGTGTGGTGTGTGTGGTCGCACCAGTGATTGTTCCAGCTCAGTCCCACTTGTTGACACCGTAGGGTAGCTGTGGGCTGATTTGGCCTGATCTACACGTACGCGGGTATCGGGGCTGCGCCACCGGCCCTGGTACGGAGATTACCCTACTCTGGTGGGAGGAGGCAGCAATAGCTGCCGTGCGACGCTGGTGTATCGACAATTTTGCTTGTCTACCCGCTTGCGCTAGGTAGATGAACACGACACTTTTGCTTGTCTGCCTGATTACTCAGACAGACCGACACGACAAAATTGCGAGAAACACGACAAAATTGCTCTTTTCGATTACACCTCGGTGTAGGAGGTGCAATGGCGCTGTTCTGCCTTCTCGTTGTTGATGAAGAAGACGGCTGGTCGCCGCGAGGGCTGACGCTTTGTTCAGCGACGGCTGCTGTGTCCCCCTCGATGGTGGTGGGGGGTGGGGTGGGTGCGCGGGCACTTCGCTCGCTCGACGACTGCTGCTGTGCGGCTCTCAGTCCGCTCCGGTCGGCACCCACGGCTCGTCTCGGGCCCGCGCGCCTCCGTGCTGCGCTTATATGCCCTCGGTTGCGCGTGGTGGGGGGAGGGCGGGCCAGAGTCTATATAGGGGGGCGGCGGGCGCGCTGGGCGCAGACCGTAGCCGACTCGCCAGCCGCTGCAGCTGCTGTTTGTGCACGTTTTGCTTTGCCCGAGGAAGGAAGGATGACAGGCCGCGGCAAGGGAGGAAAGGGGCTCGGCAAGGGTGGCGCCAAGCGGCACCGCAAGGTGTTGCGCGACAACATCCAGGGCATCACGAAGCCCGCCATCCGCCGCCTGGCTCGCAGGGGCGGCGTGAAGCGCATCTCTGGTCTGATCTACGAGGAGACCCGCGGGGTGCTGAAGGTGTTCCTGGAGAACGTGATCCGCGACGCGGTGACGTACACTGAGCACGCCAAGCGCAAGACTGTGACGGCCATGGACGTGGTGTACGCCCTGAAGAGGCAGGGGCGCACCCTGTACGGTTTCGGCGGTTAGGCTGCGTCGCAGCGGGCGCTGGCCTTCCCGCGGCCGTGCTTGTGGGTGGGAGAGACTAGAAAACGGCCCTTTTCAGGGCCACCACACTGTTCGGAAGTTGAAAAGTGCGAAAGAGTCTGTGTTGTTTGTTTGTTTCTTTCTTTCCGTTTGAGCGACGTGATGTGACTGGGAGGGGAGAAGGAAAGGAAACGTGTCATGTGGCTGGCTGTGTGTGGGAGCTGCTTCGTTTGTGTTTGTTATTGTGTGTCGTTGTATCGATCGCGACGGAGATGGCGGGCTGTGTGTTGTTGTGCGAGAGGCGGTGATTATTTGCTTGCGTGGTTTGGCTCTGTGTGTTTGCGGCGGCGTTGGGGTTTCCGAGGCAAGGCGTGTGGGCACAGGCGGCCGGATCAGCTGTTTCGTTCGTGTCGACGGCCGTTGCGCGCGGGAGTGGAGGGCGGTGTGTCGACACGCCTCCCTGTAACAATGGTCATTATTGCTGCCGTTGTCGTTTGGAAGGCGACTGCGACCGTGCAAAATGAATGTGTGTGTGTGTGTGTGTGTGTTTGTTGGGCCACACGGGCTGTGTGGACGACAAGATGGCGGACGTGCGCCGGCGGCGGCTGTGCTGTGAAAGTGCAAAGTTAAAACAAAACAAGGTGCGGCGAGGACGACTGAAATTTTGCTTTGGACGTAGGTTTGTGTGGTGGCCCTGAAAAGGGCCGATTGTTGTGGGCCGGGCCGAGCCGAGCCGGCAAAGCGCGTTGCGTGCAGGGGAGCACGCGGCGCTGCGATTGCCTTGGCCTCCTTTAGGCCTTCTTCTCGGTCTTCTTTGGCAGCAGGACGGCCTGGATGTTGGGCAGGACACCACCCTGTGCGATGGTGACGCCCGACAGGAGCTTGTTGAGCTCCTCGTCGTTGCGGATGGCAAGCTGCAGGTGGCGCGGGATGATGCGCGTCTTCTTGTTGTCGCGGGCCGCGTTTCCGGCCAGCTCGAGCACCTCAGCCGCGAGGTACTCCATGACGGCGGCGAGGTAGACGGGCGCCCCGGCGCCGACGCGCTCTGCGTAGTTTCCCTTGCGCAGGAGGCGGTGGATTCTGCCGACCGGGAACTGGAGCCCAGCCCTGCTTGAGCGGGACTTTGACTTGCCCTTGACTTTGCCTCCCTTTCCGCGTCCGGACATGGCGATGGGCTAGCGACGGTGCACACGAAACGGAAACGAAAACGACCGGTGCGAGCGGCAGCGAGTCGAGCAGCGGAGTGCGTGCCGGCGCAGCCGGGGTGGGGGTGCTTTATGGGCTCGGGTGCGGCGGCCGGTTGCGCGCGCGCCCCATTGGTCGGCGGCCGCAACAGGGCGAGCTGGTAAAGGTGCGGCGGCGGCTGGCGGCGGGTGCCACTGTGTGGGGAGACGCTGACTAGAGCGGAGCGCTTGCTACTGGTGTTGCTGCTGCCGTACGTTCGTTCGAGATGCCGCCCAAGACTAGCGGGAAGGCCGCCAAGAAGGCTGGCAAGGCGCAGAAGAACATTTCGAAGGGCGACAAGAAGAAGAAGCGCAAGAGGAAGGAGAGCTATGCCATCTACATCTACAAGGTGCTGAAGCAGGTGCACCCTGACACGGGCATCTCGTCGAAGGCGATGAGCATCATGAACAGCTTCGTGAACGACATTTTCGAGCGCATTGCGGCCGAGGCTTCTCGCCTGGCGCACTACAACAAGCGCTCGACCATCACGTCCCGCGAGATCCAGACCGCTGTGCGGCTGTTGCTGCCTGGCGAGCTGGCCAAGCACGCCGTGAGCGAGGGCACGAAGGCGGTGACCAAGTACACGAGCTCCAAGTAAGGAGGTGGCTCTGGAGTGGAAGGAAGGATGGAGAAGGCTCCTCCGTTGCGAGAGCGGCAAAACGGCCCTTTTCAGGGCCACCAACTTGCCTTTTGCGGGAAGGGCGGAATTGTTGTTGTTGTTGTTTGTGTGGACGGCTGTGATGTATGTGTGCATTTTGATTGTGGGTGGGGGGGGGGCGCGTCAAAGCGTGTTGCGGGGGACGGCCACGAGGTTGGTCGCCGTGGCGTGGAATGGTGGCACGCCTCGTTGGAGTGGTTTTGACCCATTGGTGGTGGTGTGTGTGTGTTACCTGTCTGCGAGGGGGGACAGTGCGATCGGCGACTTTTGTGTCACCGTAACGACGGCCGTTTGCGGGTTTGTTTTTTGCACATCATACATGGCGAGGGTGAAATGTGAAATGTTTTTGTTTGGTTTTTTTTTGCCGCCCACTATTCCCTTTGCTGTACGCCGAGTTTGACAATGGTGCGACGTAACTGCAGCGTGGAGGTGTGTGAGTGACGTTGAAATTGAACGTGCCATTAAGACGCATTGTTGTTGTATTGTACTGTACGTGTACGGCGACACGCACGATGATGTACCATTCGACTCTGATTTTTGATAGCCGTGTCTGACTGATTGCGTACGACGCACGCACACCGATGTCGTCATTCAAGATGCACGCGTGTCCAGTGCAGTACAGTAAGCGCGACGCTAGACGGCGGCGGCGGCGGCGGCGGCGGCGGCGGCGGTCGTCGTTTGTTTGGCGAATGTCTGTACACGTGTTTGTCTGTGTCCATCCGGTATGTATGTGTTTGTTTGAAAGTGTTTTGTGTGTCGGTGACGTGGTCCGATCCGTCGCCCCCTGAGTAACTGTCGATCGGCGCGATAGACCGGCGTCACGCAACTGAACCGAAGTCTTGGGCACACCCGTCATACTGTTGTACACCGTCGCGCTGAGAACGGTGACGAAAGGTTGACTTTGATCGGTCGAATGTCTGGGCAGAACGTGAGGAATGAGGCAAGAGTGCAAGGAGGGGGGGCAAAAGAGAGAGGAAGGGAAAAAGGGGAGAAACGCATTCGTAGAGCAACGGAACGTTCCCGTGTCGGAGGCGTATTGGAGCCGCACTGAAATGCGTTTAACGGCGGCGCGGCTGCAAGTGTCTGCCGTGGTGAACGTTACCTTTGACGGCTGCATTGGGCTTTGCTTTTGCTTTTGCTTTTGCTTTCGCTTTCGCTTTCGCTTTCCCGGATGTACGTAACGTTTGTTGATATGGTTCTGAGGAAGAGTGTATGACAGTGCCGTGCCGTCCATGTTCGTGTGCCCTCCCATTGTGTGTATGCTATTGTCTGTGTACTTGAATGATGTATGTAGGTGTTAGTGGACATGTTTCACCAGTGGGGGGAAATGGATCGTCGATAGTTGGCGTCACTCTGTCACGGTCGAGATGACGCACCCTCCGTACAGAAAGGTGTCGAGAAAGTGTGTGTGTGTGTGTGTGCGTCCGTGAATTGGCAGTGTTTGGAGGTGGGCGTGCCCTGCATGTGGCCCGGAAGGCTGTTCGTTTGGCGGTAGTGTTGTGTGGACAGGGGAGGGGCATGCGTAACGCTGCTGGCATGGCATTTCGGGAGATGGGGAGGGGGCAAACGAGGAGCGGCGGCCAAAGAAAGGCGGGACGGGGAGGGGCGCGGTGTGGGTGGCTTGCGCCTGTGCTCGGCGTTGTGGTTTGTGCAAAAGAGGAGGAGAAAAACAATGAGTTGCCAGGGAGGGGAGCGGTGTTGTGTTGTGGTTGTCGTGGTGTAGCCGCAGACGCGGCTGTCAGTGAACGTGGCGAGACGGACGGATGCGCGGAGGGGCGGGGGCGGCGCATTTCGCCGGTGCCGTGCCGTGCCGTGCCGTGCCTGACAGCCGCGTGGTCGCTGTGTTGTTGGTGGCGTGGGGGCGAGGAGAGTACCGTACGGGTGTGCTTGTGCGCCGGAAATGGCACACTGCGCCTGCCCGTCTTGGAGGCTGATGGCTGTGGTGTGGAAATGGGGCGCGGTGATGTTGAAGCAGTTGAAGAACAGAAAAGAAACCAAGAAAACGGGAGGCGTGATGCGGCGGTGGTGGTGAGAGCGGGAAAAACAAAACAAACAAAAAAAAAAACAACAAAAAAAAGAAGGAAAAACAACAAGAAACAAAAAAGAAAACAAAAAGTCTATCAATATTAGAATGTAAATGGAAATGGAAATGGACCCAGGTATAACCTCCTGCACAAATAGCAGAGAGTCCGATGATAATAGAAATGTGCCAGAATGTTAACGTCCCTACAAAACAAACCCAACGATAATATTAATGAAAGAATGAACCGTATGTAACATTGCAACAGACATAATGAAACCTGATAAATTGTATAAGGGCAGCAGCGTTGACCTTGGCCCTGTATTCAGATAAAAAGAGCCAAAGATCGTCACCCCAATGAAAAAGACACTGAAACACGTATGTAACATAGCAGCGATGGCGAGACATTGTAGCATCTGTGACCAGAGAGTTTGCGCTGGACCGCGCGAGTGTTGCGAGCGGTTCTCAGTCAGTCAGTCAGTCAGTCGGTCCGGTCGTTGCGAGTCTGTAGGTCTGTCTAGTTGAGGGCTGTACTCTGTCAGTAGTCGTCGCGTGCAGTACGCTAATAGTCGTCATGCAGAGCGGTCGGTCAGTAGTAGCAGCCGAGTGCGGTTGTGTGATGTAGGCGGTCGGCAACACTGGTCAAGATGGTGAATAAGGTATACTGTTAATTAATATAATCATTAGATAATGAACAATTTTATTTATTGTAATTATTCTCCAACAAGTTCCCCAATAATAATTTTTATTTCAAAAGCATTTTTCAAACATTTAATTTTTTATTGAACTGAAGAGTTCGTTGCACTTCACATTTCATTCCACTTCTTTGAAGAAAAATTTCACTAAAATCACAAAAAAAAAGAGAATATTATTATTTGCAATGCAGTTCCTCCAAGCGCTGCGCAACAAACAAGAGCAGAAATGTGACATCCATTTATTCTGAGGTAAGACTTTAATTCTGATTGTTTTGCACAGGGCCAAAGACCGATATTTCGGTTTAATTGAAGTTTCTTGTCACTGAACGGACTTTTAAATGTTGTGAAGAATTTATATTTGAGTCAGATTGCGAATTTAACATTTTTGTTGCCATTTTCAATACCTCTCATTGTGGGCGAGGTACAATTAGCGCAATGTCCATTAGCATCCGTAAATAACATTGTCCATTATTTTAAATTTTGCGGGGAGGTTACAACGCACAAAAAAAAAAAAAAACAAAACAAAAAATTGCATTTGTATCCGCTCCTCAATTGTAGATACCCCTTACACAGCTGTGTGCAATGAATGAGTGCTGGCTGGTAATTAATTGCACTCCTTGGAGGGAAATGCCATAGGAAGTAGTCTTTAAAAAGTGAATGTTTTTCGTTAAAAGACAAAAGTTACTTTAGAAAAAAGTAATAGTGGGGCTTTTTGTCGTTGAACAAAATAAGTACAATGAACATACGTTATCAGATTTGCGCAAAATGCAGCTTCACACCACCTTTTGATTATAACACAATATACTATACATCGTCCCGAACCGTGACCAGAGTCGCGAGACG
>NW_025728739.1:0-43453 GCF_021461385.2 Schistocerca piceifrons
CGGATGCAATTTCTGTGTTTCATCGTCAATAAGAAGGTCCAAATGATGCAGTAAACCTGAAGCGAAGCATCGGAATCTAAAACTGGACTCCCAGGAGCGGTCAAATCATAGAAAGTGAGTGTGTCAGTAATCTTGTACTTAAGTCAGCATTGTGCTATTTATATTAAATTCGGATGCAATTTCTGCGTTTCATTGTCAATAGGAAGGTCCAAGGGATACAGTAAACCTGAAGTGAAGCATCGGAATCTAAAACTGGACTCACAGGAGAGTTTCAAATCATAGAAAGTGAGAGTGTCAGTCCTCTTGTCCTTTAGTCGGCCTTGTGCCTTTTGTATTAAATTCGGATGCAATTTCTCTGTTTCCTCGTCAATAAGAAGGTCCTAGGGATACAGTAAACCTGAAGTGAAGCATCGGAATCTAAAACTTCACTCACAGGAGAGGTTCAAATCATAGAAAGTGAGAGTGTCAGTCCTCTTGTACTTAAGTCGGCATTGTGCCATTTGTATTAAACTCTAATGCAAACTCTGTGTTTCATCGTCAATAAGATGGTCCAAGTGATACAGTAAACCTGAGGTGAATCATCAGAATCTAAAACTGGACTCACAGTAGAGGTTCAAATCATAGAAAGTGAGAGTGTCAGTCCTCTTGTGCTTTAGTCGGCATTGTGCCTTTTGTATTAAGTTCGGATGCAATTTCTGTGTTTCATCGTCAATAAGAAGGACCAAATGATACAGTAAACTTGAAGTGAAGCATCGAATCTAAAACTGGACTCCCAGGAGAGGTCAAATCATAGAAAGTGAGAGTGTCAGTCCTCTTGTACTTAAGTCAGCATTGTGTTTTTTGTATTAAATTCCGATGCAATTTCTGTGTTTCATCGTCAATAAGAAGGTGCAAGGTATACAGTAAACCTGAAGTGAAGCATCGGAATCTAAAACTGGACTCACAGGAGAGGTTGTAATCATAGAAAGTGAGAGTGTCAGTCCTCTTGTACTTAAGTCGGCATTGTGCCATTTGTATTAAACTCTAATGCAAACTCTGTGTTTCATCGTCAATAAGATGGTCCAAGTGATACAGTAAACCTGAGGTGAATCATCGGAATCTAAAACTGGACTCACAGTAGAGGTTCAAATCATAGAAAGTGAGAGTGAAACTCCTCTCGTACTTAAGTCGGTATTGTGCCTTTTGTATTAAATTTGGATGCAATTTCTGTGTTTCATCGTCAATAAGAAGGTGCAAGGTATAGATTAAACCTGAAGTGAAGCATCGGAATGTAAAACTGGACTCACAGGACAGGTTCAAATCATAGAAAGTGAGAGTGTCAGTCCTCTTGTACTTAAGTCGCCATTGTGTCATTTGTATTAAATTTGGATGCAATTTCTGTGTTTTATCGTCAATAAGAAGGTTGAAGGTATACTGTAAACCTGAAGTGAAGCATCGGAATCTAAAACTAGACTCACAGGAGAGGTTCAAATCATAGAAAGTTAGAGTGTCTGTCCTCTTGTACTTAAGTCGGCATTGTGCCTTTTGTATTAAATTCGGATGCAAACTCTGAGTTTCATCGTCAATAGGAAGGTCCAAGGGATACAGTAAACCTGAGGTGAAGCATCGGAATCTAAAACTGGACTCACAGTAGAGGTTCAAATCATAGAAAAAGAGAGAGTGTCAGTCCTCTTGTACTTAAGTCGGCATTGTGCCTTTTGTATTAATATCGGATGCAATTTCTGTGTTTTATCGTCAATAAGAAGGGCCAAATGATACAGTAAACCTGAAGTGAAGCATCGGAATCTAAAACTGGTCTCACAGGAGAGGTTCAAATCATAGAAAGTGAGAGTGTAAGTCCTCTTGTACTTACGTCGGCATTGTGCCATTTGTATTAAATTCGGATGCAATTTCTGTGTTATATCGTCAATAAGAAGGTCCAAGGGATACAGTAAACCTGAAGTGAAGCATCGGAATCCAAAACTGGACTCCCAGGAGAGGTCATATCATAGAAAGTGAGAGTGTCAGTCCTCTTGTACTTAATTCGGCATTGTGCCATTTGTATTAAATTCGGATGCAATTTCTGTGTTTCATTGTCAATAAGAAGGTCCAAGGGATACAGTAAACCTGAATTGAAGCATCGGAATCTAAAACTCGACTCACAGGAGAGGTTCTAATCATAGAAAGTGAGAGTGTCAGTCCTCTTGTACTTAAGTCGGCATTGTGCCATTTGTATTAAACTCGGATGCAATTTCTGTGTTTCATCGTCAATAAGAAGGTGCAAGGTATACAGTAAACCTGAAGTGAAGCATCGGAATGTAAAACTGGACTCACAGGACAGATTCAAATCATAGAAAGTGAGAGTGTCAGTCCTCTTGTACTTAAGTCGGCATTGTGCATTTTGTATTAAATTCGGATGCAATTTCTGTCTTTCATCGTCAATAAGAAGGTCCAAATGATCCAGTAAACCTGAAGTGAAGCATCGGAAACTAAAACTGGTCTCACAGGAGAGGTTCAAATCATAGAATGTTAGAGTGTCAGTCATCTTTTACTTAAGTCGGCATTGTGCATTTTGTATTAATTTCGGATGCAATTTCTGTGATTCATCGTCAATAAGAAGGTCCAAGGGATTCAGTTAACCTGAAGTGAAGCATCGGAATCTAAAACTAGACTCACACGAGAGGTTGAAATCATAGAAAGTTAGAGTGTCAGTCCTCTTGTACTTAAGTCCGCATTGTGCCATTTGTATTAAACTCTTATGCAAACTCTGTGTTTCATCGGCAATAAGATGGTCCAAGTGATACAGTAAACCTGAGGTGAATCATCGGAATCTAAAACTGGACTCACAGTAGAGGTTCAAATCATAGAAAGTGAGAATGTCAGTCCTCTTGTCCTTTAGTCGGCATTGTGCCTTTTGTATTAAATTCGGATGCAATTTCTGTGTTTCATCGTCAACAAGAAGGTCCAAGTGATACAGTAAACCTGAAGTGAAGCTTCGGAATCTAAAACTGCACTCACAGGAGGGATTCAAATCATAGAAAATTAGAGTGTCACTCCTCTCGTACTTAAGTCGGTATTGTGCAATTTGTATTAAATTTGGATGCAATTTCTGTGTTTCATCGTCAATAAGAAGGTCCAAGGGATACAGTAAACCTTAAGTGAAGCATCGGAACCTAAAACTGGTCTCTTAGGAGAGGTTCAAATCTTAAAATGTTAGAGTGTCAGACCTCTTTTACTTAAGTCGGCATTATGCCATTTGTATTAAATTCCAATGGAATTTCTGTGTTTCATCGTCAATAAGAAGGTGCAAGGTATACAGTAAACCTGAAGTGAAGCATCGGAATCAAAAACTCGACTCACAGGAGAAGTTCAAATCATAGAAAGTGAGAGTGTAGTCGTCTTGTACTTAAGTCGGCTTTGTGCCATTTGTATTAAATTCGGATGCAATTTCTGTGTTTCATCGTCAATAAGAAGGCCCAAGGGATACAGTAAACCTGAAGTGAAGCATCGGAATCTAAAACTGGACTCACAGGAGAGGTTCAAATCATAGCAAGTTAGAGTGTCACTCCTCTTGTACTTAAGACTGTATTGTGCCTTTTGTATAAAATTCGGATGCAATTTCAGTGTTTCATCGTCAATAAGAAGCTCCAAATGATATAGTAAACCTGAAGTGAAGCATCGGAATCTGAAACTGGTCTCACAGGAGAGGTTCAAATCATAGAAAGCTTGAGAGTCAGTCGCCTTTTACTTAAGTCGGCATTGTGCCTTTTGTATTAAATTCCGATGCAATTTCTGTGTTTCATCGTCAATAAGAAGGTGCAAGGTATACAGTAAACTTGAAGTGAAGCATTGGAATCTCAAACTCGACTCACAGGAGAGGTTCTAATCATAGATAGTGAGAGTGTCAGTGCTCTTGTACTTCAGTCGGCATTGTGCTACTTGTATTAAACTCGGATGCAATTTCTGTGTTTCATCGTCAATAAGAAGGTGCAAGGTATACAGTAAACCTGTTGTGAAGCATCGGAATGTAAAACTGGACTCACAGGACAGATTCAAATCATAGAAAGTGAGAGTGTCAGTCCTCTTGTACTTAAGTCGGCATTGTGCCATTTGTATTAAATTTGGATGCAAACTCTGTGTTTCATCGTCAATAAGAAGGTCCAAGGGATACAGTAAATATGAGGTGAAGCATCGGAATCTAAGACAGGACTCACAGTAGAGGTTCAAATCATAGAAAGTAAGAGGGTCAGTCCTCTTGTACTTAAGTTGGCATTGTGCCTTTTGTATTAAATTCGGATGCAATTTCTGTCTTTCATCGTCAATAAGAGGGTCCAAATGATCCAGTAAACCTGAAGTGAAGCATCGGAATCTAAAACTGGTCTCACAGGAGAGGTTTAAATCATAGAAAGTTAGAGTGTCAGTCCTCTTGTACTTAAGTCGGCGTTGTGCCATTTGTATTAATTTCCGAAGCAATTTCTGTGTTTCATCGTCAATAAGAAGGTGCAAGGTATACACTAAACCTGAAGTGAAGCATCGGAATCTAAAACTCGACTCACAGGACAGGTTCTAATCATAGAAAGTGAGCGTGTCAATCCTCTTGTACCTAAGTCGGCATTGCGCCACTTGTATTAAAATCGGATGCAATTTCTGTGTTTCATCGTCAATAAGAAGGTCCAAGGGATACAGTAAATCGGAAGTGAAGCTTCGGAATCTAAAACTGGACTCACAGGAGAGGTTCAAATCATAGAAAGTTAGAGTGTCAGTCCTCTCTTAGTTAAGTCGGCATTGTGAAATTAGTATTAAATCCCGATGCAATTTCTGTATTTCATCGTCAATAAGATGGTGCAAGGTATACAGTAAACCTGAAGTGAAGATTCGGAATCTAAAACTGGACTCACAGGAGAGGTTCAAATCATAGAAAGTGATAGTGTCAGTCCTCTTGTACTTAAGTCGGCATTGTGCCTTTTGTATTAAATTCGGTTGCAATTTCTGTGTTTCATCGTCAATAAGAAGGTCCAAATGATACAGTAAACCTGAAGTGAAGCATCGGAATCAAAAACTGGACTCCCAGGAGAGGTCAAATCATAGAAAGTGAGAGTGTCAGTCCTCTTGTTCTTAAGTCAGCATTGTGCTATTTTTATTAAATTCAGATGCAATTTCTGTGTTTTATTGTTAATAGGAAGGTCCAAGTGATACAGTAAACCTGAAGTGAAGCATCGGAATCTAAAACTGGACTCACAGGAGAGGTTCCAATCATAGAATGTTAGAGTGTCAGTCCACTTTTACTTAAGTCGACATTGTGCCTTTTGTATTAAATTCGGATGCAATTTCTGTGTTTCATCGTCAATAAGAAGGTCCAAGGTATACAGTAAACCTGAAGTGAGCATCGGATTCTGAAACTGGACTCACAGGAGGGGTTCAAATCGTTGAAAGTTAGAGTGTCAGTGCTCTTTACTTAAGTCAGCATTGTGCCTTTTGTATTAAATTCCGATGCACTTTCTGTGTTTCATCGTCAATAAGATGGTGCAAGGTATACAGTAAACCTGAAGTGAAGCATCAGAATCTAAAACTGGACTCACAGGAGAGGTTTAAATCATAGAATGTTAGAGTGTCAGTCCTCTTTTACTTAAGTCGGCATTGTGCCATTTGTATTAAATTCCGATGCGATTTCTGTGTTTCATCGTCTATAAGAAGGAGCAAGGTATACAGTAAACCTGAAGTTAAGCATCGGAATGTAAAACTGGAATCACGGGACAGGTTCAAATCATAGAAAATGAGAGTGTCAGTCCTCTTGTACTTAATTCGGCTTTGTGCCATTTGTATTAAATTCGGATGCAATTTCTGTGTTTCATCGTAAATAAGAAGGTCCAAGGGATACAGTAAACCTGAAGTGAAGCGACGGAATCTAAAACTGGTCTCACAGGAGAGGTTCAAATCATTGAATGTTAATGTGTCAGTCCTCTTTTACTTTAGTCGGCATTGTGCCTTTTGTATTAAATTCGGATGCAATTTCTGTGTTTCATCGTCAATAAGAAGGTCCAAGGGATACAGTAAACCTGAAGTGAAGCATCGGAATCTAAAACTAGACTCACAGGAGAGGTTCAAATCATGGAAAGTTAGAGTGTCAGTCCTCTTGTACATAAGTCGGCATTGTGCCATTTGTAATAAATTCCGATGCAATTTCTGTGTTTCATCGTCAATAAGAAGGTGCAAGGTATACAGTAAACCTGAAGTGAAGCATCGGAATCTAAAACTCGACTCACAGGAGAGGTTCTAATCAAAGAAAGTGAGAGTGTCAGTCCTCTTGTACTTAAGTCGGCATTGTGCCATTTGTATTAAACTCGGATGCAATTTCTGTGTTTCATCGTCAATAAGAAGGTGCAAGGTATACAGTAAACCTGAAGTGAAGCATCGGAATGTAAAACTGGACTCACAGGACAGATTCAAATCATAGAAAGAGAGAGTGTCAGTCCTCTTGTACTTAAGTCGGCATTGTGCCATTTGTATTAAATTTGGATGCAATTTCTGAGTTTCATCGTCAATAAGAAGGTTCAAGGGATACAGTAAACCTGAGGTGAAGCATCGGAATCTAAAACTGGACTAACAGTAGAGGTTCAAATCATAGAAAGTGGGAGTGTCAGTCCTCTTGTACTTAAGTCGGCATTGTGCCTTTTGTATTAAATTCAGAAGCAATACCTGTGTTTCATCGTCAATAAGAAGGTCCAAATGATACAGAAAACCTGAGGTGAAACATCGGAATCTAGAACTGGTCTCACAGGAGAGGTTCAAATCATAGAGAGTGAGAGTGTATGTCCTCTTGTACTTAAGTCGGCATAGTGCCATTTGTATTAAATTCGGATGCAATTTCTGTGTTTCATCGTCAATAAGAAGGTCCAAGGGATACAGTAAACCTGAAGTGAAGCATCGGAATCCAAAACTGGACTCCCAGGAGAGGTCAAATCATAGAAAGTGAGAGTGTCAGTCCTCTTGAACTTAATTAGGCATTGTGCCATTTGTATTAAATTCGGATGCAATTTCTGTGTTTCATCGTCAATAAGAAGGTCCTAGGGATACAGTAAACCTGAAGTGAAGCATCGGAATCTAAAACTTCACTCACAGGAGAGGTTCAAATCATAGAAAATTAGAGTGTTAGTCCTCTTTTACTTAAGTCGGCACTGTGCCATTTGTATTAAATTCCGATGCGATTTATGTGTTTCATCGTCAATAAGAAGGTGCAAGGTATACAGTAAACCTGAAGTGAAGAATCGGAAACAAAAACTCGACTCACAGGAGAGGTTAAAATCATAGAAAGTGAGAGTGTCAGTCCTCTTGTACTTAAGTCGGCATTGTGCCATTTATATTAGATTCGGATGCAATATCTGTGTTACATCGTCAATAAGAAGGTCCAAGGGATACAGTACACCTGAAGTGAAGCATCGGAATCTAAAACTGGACTCACAGGTAAGGTTCAAATCATAGTAAGTTAGAGTGTCAGTCCTCCTTTACTTAAGTCGGCATTGTGCCTTTTGTATTAAATTCCGATGCAATTTCTCTGTTTCATCGTCAATAAGAAGGTGCAAGGTATACAGTAAACCTGAAGTGAAGCATCGGAATCTAAAACTGGACTCACAGGAGAGGTTCAAATCATACAAAGTGAGAGTGTCTGTCCTCTTGTACTTAAGTCGACATTGTGCCATTTGTATTAAACTCTTATGCAAACTCTGTGTTTCATCGTCAATAAGGAGGTCCAAGTGATACAGTAAACCTGAGGTGAATCATCGGAATCTAAAACTGGACTCACAGTAGAGGTTCAAATCATGGAATGTGAGAGTGTCAGTCCTCTTGTCCTTTAGTCGGCATTGTGCCTTTTGTATTAGATTCGGATGCAATTTCTGTTTTTCATCGTCAATAAGAAGGTCCAAATGATACAGTAAACCTGAAGCATCGGAATCTAAAACTGGACTCCCAGGAGAGGTCAAATCATAGAAAGTGAGAGTGTCAGTCCTCTTGTACTTAAGTCAGCATTGTGCTATTTATATTAAATTCGGATGCAAATTCTGTGTTTCATTGTCAATAGGAAGGTCCAAGGGATACAGTAAACCTGAAGTGAAGCATCGGAATCTAAAACTGGACTCACAGTAGAGTTTCAAATCATAGACAGTTAGAGTGTCGCTCCTCTTGTACTTAAGACGGTATTGTGCCTTTTGTATTAAATTCGGATGCAATTTCTGTGTTTCATCGTCAATAAGAAGGTCCAAATGATGCAGTAAACCTGAAGCGAAGCATCGGAATCTAAAACTGGACTCCCAGGAGCGGTCAAATCATAGAAAGTGAGTGTGTCAGTAATCTTGTACTTAAGTCAGCATTGTGCTATTTATATTAAATTCGGATGCAATTTCTGCGTTTCATTGTCAATAGGAAGGTCCAAGGGATACAGTAAACCTGAAGTGAAGCATCGGAATCTAAAACTGGACTCACAGGAGAGTTTCAAATCATAGAAAGTGAGAGTGTCAGTCCTCTTGTCCTTTAGTCGGCCTTGTGCCTTTTGTATTAAATTCGGATGCAATTTCTCTGTTTCCTCGTCAATAAGAAGGTCCTAGGGATACAGTAAACCTGAAGTGAAGCATCGGAATCTAAAACTTCACTCACAGGAGAGGTTCAAATCATAGAAAGTGAGAGTGTCAGTCCTCTTGTACTTAAGTCGGCATTGTGCCATTTGTATTAAACTCTAATGCAAACTCTGTGTTTCATCGTCAATAAGATGGTCCAAGTGATACAGTAAACCTGAGGTGAATCATCAGAATCTAAAACTGGACTCACAGTAGAGGTTCAAATCATACAAAGTGAGAGTGTCAGTCCTCTTGTCCTTTAGTCGGCATTGTGCCTTTTGTATTAAGTTCGGATGCAATTTCTGTGTTTCATCGTCAATAAGAAGGACCAAATGATACAGTAAACTTGAAGTGAAGCATCGGAATCTAAAACTGGACTCCCAGGAGAGGTCAAATCATAGAAAGTGAGAGTGTCAGTCCTCTTGTACTTAAGTCAGCATTGTGTTTTTTGTATTAAATTCCGATGCAATTTCTGTGTTTCATCGTCAATAAGAAGGTGCAAGGTATACAGTAAACCTGAAGTGAAGCATCGGAATCTAAAACTGGACTCACAGGAGAGGATGTAATCATAGAAAGTGAGAGTGTCAGTCCTCTTGTACTTAAGTCGGCATTGTGCCATTTGTATTAAACTCTAATGCAAACTCTGTGTTTCATCGTCAATAAGATGGTCCAAGTGATACAGTAAACCTGAGGTGAATCATCGGAATCTAAAACTGGACTCACAGTAGAGGTTCAAATCATAGAAAGTGAGAGTGAAACTCCTCTCGTACTTAAGTCGGTATTGTGCCTTTTGTATTAAATTTGGATGCAATTTCTGTGTTTCATCGTCAATAAGAAGGTCCAAGGGATACAGTAAACCTTAAGTGAAGCATCGGACCCTAAAACTGGTCTCACAGGAGAGGTTGAAATCATAGAATGATAGAGTGTCAGACCTCTTTTACTTAAGTCGGCCTTGTGCCTTTTGTATTAAATTCCGATGGAATTTCTGTGTTTCATCGTCAATAAGAAGGTGCAAGGTATACAGTAAACCTGAAGTGAAGCATCGGAATCAAAAACTCGACTCACAGGAGAAGTTCAAATCATAGAAAGTGAGTGTGTCAGTCCTCTTGTACTTAAGTCGGCTTTGTGCCATTTATATTAAATTCGGATACAATTTCTGTGTTTCATCGTCAATAAGAAGGCCCAAGGGATACAGTAAACCTGAAGTGAAGCATCGGAATCTAAAACTGGACTCACAGGAGAGGTTCAAATCATAGAAAGTTAGAGTGTCACTCCTCTTGTACTTAAGACGGTATTGTGCCTTTTGTATAAAATTCGGATTTAATTTCAGTGTTTCATCGTCAATAAGAAGCTCCAAATGATACAGTAAACCTGAAGTGAAGCATCGGAATCTAAAACTGGTCTCACAGGAGAGGTTCAAATCATAGAAAGCTTGAGAGTCAGTCCCCTTTTACTTAAGTCGGCATTGTGCCTTTTGTATTAAATTCCGATGCAATACCTGTGTTTCATCGTCAATAAGAAGGTGCAAGGTATAGATTAAACCTGAAGTGAAGCATCGGAATGTAAAACTGGACTCACAGGACAGGTTCAAATCATAGAAAGTGAGAGTGTCAGTCCTCTTGTACTTAAGTCGCCATTGTGTCATTTGTATTAAATTTGGATGCAATTTCTGTGTTTTATCGTCAATAAGAAGGTTGAAGGTATACTGTAAACCTGAAGTGAAGCATCGGAATCTAAAACTAGACTCACAGGAGAGGTTCAAATCATAGAAAGTTAGAGTGTCTGTCCTCTTGTACTTAAGTCGGCATTGTGCCTTTTGTATTAAATTCGGATGCAAACTCTGAGTTTCATCGTCAATAGGAAGGTCCAAGGGATACAGTAAACCTGAGGTGAAGCATCGGAATCTAAAACTGGACTCACAGTAGAGGTTCAAATCATAGAAAAAGAGAGAGTGTCAGTCCTCTTGTACTTAAGTCGGCATTGTGCCTTTTGTATTAATATCGGATGCAATTTCTGTGTTTTATCGTCAATAAGAAGGGCCAAATGATACAGTAAACCTGAAGTGAAGCATCGGAATCTAAAACTGGTCTCACAGGAGAGGTTCAAATCATAGAAAGTGAGAGTGTAAGTCCTCTTGTACTTACGTCGGCATTGTGCCATTTGTATTAAATTCGGATGCAATTTCTGTGTTATATCGTCAATAAGAAGGTCCAAGGGATACAGTAAACCTGAAGTGAAGCATCGGAATCCAAAACTGGACTCCCAGGAGAGGTCATATCATAGAAAGTGAGAGTGTCAGTCCTCTTGTACTTAATTCGGCATTGTGCCATTTGTATTAAATTCGGATGCAATTTCTGTGTTTCATTGTCAATAAGAAGGTCCAAGGGATACAGTAAACCTGAATTGAAGCATCGGAATCTAAAACTCGACTCACAGGAGAGGTTCTAATCATAGAAAGTGAGAGTGTCAGTCCTCTTGTACTTAAGTCGGCATTGTGCCATTTGTATTAAACTCGGATGCAATTTCTGTGTTTCATCGTCAATAAGAAGGTGCAAGGTATACAGTAAACCTGAAGTGAAGCATCGGAATGTAAAACTGGACTCACAGGACAGATTCAAATCATAGAAAGTGAGAGTGTCAGTCCTCTTGTACTTAAGTCGGCATTGTGCATTTTGTATTAAATTCGGATGCAATTTCTGTCTTTCATCGTCAATAAGAAGGTCCAAATGATCCAGTAAACCTGAAGTGAAGCATCGGAAACTAAAACTGGTCTCACAGGAGAGGTTCAAATCATAGAATGTTAGAGTGTCAGTCATCTTTTACTTAAGTCGGCATTGTGCATTTTGTATTAATTTCGGATGCAATTTCTGTGATTCATCGTCAATAAGAAGGTCCAAGGGATTCAGTTAACCTGAAGTGAAGCATCGGAATCTAAAACTAGACTCACACGAGAGGTTGAAATCATAGAAAGTTAGAGTGTCAGTCCTCTTGTACTTAAGTCCGCATTGTGCCATTTGTATTAAACTCTTATGCAAACTCTGTGTTTCATCGGCAATAAGATGGTCCAAGTGATACAGTAAACCTGAGGTGAATCATCGGAATCTAAAACTGGACTCACAGTAGAGGTTCAAATCATAGAAAGTGAGAATGTCAGTCCTCTTGTCCTTTAGTCGGCATTGTGCCTTTTGTATTAAATTCGGATGCAATTTCTGTGTTTCATCGTCAACAAGAAGGTCCAAGTGATACAGTAAACCTGAAGTGAAGCTTCGGAATCTAAAACTGCACTCACAGGAGGGATTCAAATCATAGAAAATTAGAGTGTCACTCCTCTCGTACTTAAGTCGGTATTGTGCAATTTGTATTAAATTTGGATGCAATTTCTGTGTTTCATCGTCAATAAGAAGGTCCAAGGGATACAGTAAACCTGAAGTGAAGCATCGGAATCTAAAACTCGACTCACAGGACAGGTTCTAATCATAGAAAGTGAGCGTGTCAATCCTCTTGTACCTAAGTCGGCATTGCGCCATTTGTATTAAAATCGGATGCAATTTCTGTGTTTCATCGTCAATAAGAAGGTCCAAGGGATACAGTAAATCGGAAGTGAAGCTTCGGAATCTAAAACTGGTCTCACAGGAGAGGTTCAAATCATAGAAAGCTTGAGAGTCAGTCCCCTTTTACTTAAGTCGGCATTGTGCCTTTTGTATTAAATTCCGATGCAATACCTGTGTTTCATCGTCAATAAGAAGGTGCAAGGTATAGATTAAACCTGAAGTGAAGCATCGGAATGTAAAACTGGACTCACAGGACAGGTTCAAATCATAGAAAGTGAGAGTGTCAGTCCTCTTGTACTTAAGTCGCCATTGTGTCATTTGTATTAAATTTGGATGCAATTTCTGTGTTTTATCGTCAATAAGAAGGTTGAAGGTATACTGTAAACCTGAAGTGAAGCATCGGAATCTAAAACTAGACTCACAGGAGAGGTTCAAATCATAGAAAGTTAGAGTGTCTGTCCTCTTGTACTTAAGTCGGCATTGTGCCTTTTGTATTAAATTCGGATGCAAACTCTGAGTTTCATCGTCAATAGGAAGGTCCAAGGGATACAGTAAACCTGAGGTGAAGCATCGGAATCTAAAACTGGACTCACAGTAGAGGTTCAAATCATAGAAAAAGAGAGAGTGTCAGTCCTCTTGTACTTAAGTCGGCATTGTGCCTTTTGTATTAATATCGGATGCAATTTCTGTGTTTTATCGTCAATAAGAAGGGCCAAATGATACAGTAAACCTGAAGTGAAGCATCGGAATCCAAAACTGGTCTCACAGGAGAGGTTCAAATCATAGAAAGTGAGAGTGTCAGTCCTCTTGTACTTACGTCGGCATTGTGCCATTTGTATTAAATTCGGATGCAATTTCTGTGTTATATCGTCAATAAGAAGGTCCAAGGGATACAATAAACCTGAAGTGAAGCATCGGAATCCAAAACTGGACTCCCAGGAGAGGTCATATCATAGAAAGTGAGAGTGTCAGTCCTCTTGTACTTAATTCGGCATTGTGCCATTTGTATTAAATTCGGATGCAATTTCTGTGTTTCATTGTCAATAAGAAGGTCCAAGGGATACAGTAAACCTGAATTGAAGCATCGGAATCTAAAACTAGACTCACAGGAGAGATTCAAATCATTGAAAGTTAGAGCGTTAGTCCTCTTGTACTTAAGTCGGCATTGTGCCATTTGTATTAAATTCCGATGCAACTTCTGCGTTTCATCGTCAATAAGAAGGTGCAAGGTATACAGTAAACCTGAAGTAAAGCATCGGATTCTAAAACTCGACTCACAGGAGAGGTTCTAATCATAGAAAGTGAGAGTGTCAGTCCTCTTGTACTTAAGTCGGCATTGTGCCATTTGTATTAAACTCGGATGCAATTTCTGTGTTTCATCGTCAATAAGAAGGTGCAAGGTATACAGTAAACCTGAAGTGAAGCATCGGAATGTAAAACTGGACTCACAGGACAGATTCAAATCATAGAAAGTGAGAGTGTCAGTCCTCTTGTACTTAAGTCGGCATTGTGCATTTTGTATTAAATTCGGATGCAATTTCTGTCTTTCATCGTCAATAAGAAGGTCCAAATGATCCAGTAAACCTGAAGTGAAGCATCGGAAACTAAAACTGGTCTCACAGGAGAGGTTCAAATCATAGAATGTTAGAGTGTCAGTCATCTTTTACTTAAGTCGGCATTGTGCATTTTGTATTAATTTCGGATGCAATTTCTGTGATTCATCGTCAATAAGAAGGTCCAAGGGATTCAGTTAACCTGAAGTGAAGCACGGAATCTAAAACTAGACTCACACGAGAGGTTGAAATCATAGAAAGTTAGAGTGTCAGTCCTCTTGTACTTAAGTCCGCATTGTGCCATTTGTATTAAACTCTTATGCAAACTCTGTGTTTCATCGGCAATAAGATGGTCCAAGTGATACAGTAAACCTGAGGTGAATCATCGGAATCTAAAACTGGACTCACAGTAGAGGTTCAAATCATAGAAAGTGAGAATGTCAGTCCTCTTGTCCTTTAGTCGGCATTGTGCCTTTTGTATTAAATTCGGATGCAATTTCTGTGTTTCATCGTCAACAAGAAGGTCCAAGTGATACAGTAAACCTGAAGTGAAGCTTCGGAATCTAAAACTGCACTCACAGGAGGGATTCAAATCATAGAAAATTAGAGTGTCACTCCTCTCGTACTTAAGTCGGTATTGTGCAATTTGTATTAAATTTGGATGCAATTTCTGTGTTTCATCGTCAATAAGAAGGTCCAAGGGATACAGTAAACCTTAAGTGAAGCATCGGAACCTAAAACTGGTCTCTTAGGAGAGGTTCAAATCTTAAAATGTTAGAGTGTCAGACCTCTTTTACTTAAGTCGGCATTATGCCATTTGTATTAAATTCCAATGGAATTTCTGTGTTTCATCGTCAATAAGAAGGTGCAAGGTATACAGTAAACCTGAAGTGAAGCATCGGAATCAAAAACTCGACTCACAGGAGAAGTTCAAATCATAGAAAGTGAGAGTGTAGTCGTCTTGTACTTAAGTCGGCTTTGTGCCATTTGTATTAAATTCGGATGCAATTTCTGTGTTTCATCGTCAATAAGAAGGCCCAAGGGATACAGTAAACCTGAAGTGAAGCATCGGAATCTAAAACTGGACTCACAGGAGAGGTTCAAATCATAGCAAGTTAGAGTGTCACTCCTCTTGTACTTAAGACTGTATTGTGCCTTTTGTATAAAATTCGGATGCAATTTCAGTGTTTCATCGTCAATAAGAAGCTCCAAATGATATAGTAAACCTGAAGTGAAGCATCGGAATCTGAAACTGGTCTCACAGGAGAGGTTCAAATCATAGAAAACTTGAGAGTCAGTCGCCTTTTACTTAAGTCGGCATTGTGCCTTTTGTATTAAATTCCGATGCAATTTCTGTGTTTCATCGTCAATAAGAAGGTGCAAGGTATACAGTAAACTTGAAGTGAAGCATTGGAATCTCAAACTCGACTCACAGGAGAGGTTCTAATCATAGATAGTGAGAGTGTCAGTGCTCTTGTACTTAAGTCGGCATTGTGCTACTTGTATTAAACTCGGATGCAATTTCTGTGTTTCATCGTCAATAAGAAGGTGCAAGGTATACAGTAAACCTGTTGTGAAGCATCGGAATGTAAAACTGGACTCACAGGACAGATTCAAATCATAGAAAGTGAGAGTGTCAGTCCTCTTGTACTTAAGTCGGCATTGTGCCATTTGTATTAAATTTGGATGCAAACTCTGTGTTTCATCGTCAATAAGAAGGTCCAAGGGATACAGTAAATATGAGGTGAAGCATCGGAATCTAAGACAGGACTCACAGTAGAGGTTCAAATCATAGAAAGTAAGAGGGTCAGTCCTCTTGTACTTAAGTTGGCATTGTGCCTTTTGTATTAAATTCGGATGCAATTTCTGTCTTTCATCGTCAATAAGAGGGTCCAAATGATCCAGTAAACCTGAAGTGAAGCATCGGAATCTAAAACTGGTCTCACAGGAGAGGTTTAAAACATAGAAAGTTAGAGTGTCAGTCCTCTTGTACTTAAGTCGGCGTTGTGCCATTTGTATTAAATTCCGAAGCAATTTCTGTGTTTCATCGTCAATAAGAAGGTGCAAGGTATACACTAAACCTGAAGTGAATCATCGGAATCTAAAACTCGACTCACAGGACAGGTTCTAATCATAGAAAGTGAGCGTGTCAATCCTCTTGTACCTAAGTCGGCATTGCGCCATTTGTATTAAAATCGGATGCAATTTCTGTGTTTCATCGTCAATAAGAAGGTCCAAGGGATACAGTAAATCGGAAGTGAAGCTTCGGAATCTAAAACTGGACTCACAGGAGAGGTTCAAATCATAGAAAGTTAGAGTGTCAGTCCTCTCTTAGTTAAGTCGGCATTGTGAAATTAGTATTAAATCCCGATGCAATTTCTGTATTTCATCGTCAATAAGAAGGTCCAAATGATACAGTAAACCTGAAGTGAAGCATCGGAATCTAAAACTGGACTCCCAGGAGAGGTCAAATCATAGAAAGTGAGAGTGTCAGTCCTCTTGTTCTTAAGTCAGCATTGTGCTGTTTTTATTAAATTCAGATGCAATTTCTGTGTTTTATTGTTAATAGGAAGGTCCAAGTGATACAGTAAACCTGAAGTGAAGCATCGGAATCTAAAACTGGACTCACAGGAGAGGTTCCAATCATAGAATGTTAGAGTGTCAGTCCACTTTTACTTAAGTCGACATTGTGCCTTTTGTATTAAATTCGGATGCAATTTCTGTGTTTCATCGTCAATAAGAAGGTCCAAGGTATACAGTAAACCTGAAGTGAGCATCGGATTCTGAAACTGGACTCACAGGAGGGGTTCAAATCATTGAAAGTTAGAGTGTCAGTGCTCTTTACTTAAGTCAGCATTGTGCCTTTTGTATTAAATTCCGATGCACTTTCTGTGTTTCATCGTCAATAAGATGGTGCAAGGTATACAGTAAACCTGAAGTGAAGCATCAGAATCTAAAACTGGACTCACAGGAGAGGTTTAAATCATAGAATGTTAGAGTGTCAGTCCTCTTTTACTTAAGTCGGCATTGTGCCATTTGTATTAAATTCCGATGCGATTTCTGTGTTTCATCGTCTATAAGAAGGAGCAAGGTATACAGTAAACCTGAAGTTAAGCATCGGAATGTAAAACTGGAATCACGGGACAGGTTCAAATCATAGAAAATGAGAGTGTCAGTCCTCTTGTACTTAATTCGGCTTTGTGCCATTTGTATTAAATTCGGATGCAATTTCTGTGTTTCATCGTAAATAAGAAGGTCCAAGGGATACAGTAAACCTGAAGTGAAGCGACGGAATCTAAAACTGGTCTCACAGGAGAGGTTCAAATCATTGAATGTTAATGTGTCAGTCCTCTTTTACTTTAGTCGGCATTGTGCCTTTTGTATTAAATTCGGATGCAATTTCTGTGTTTCATCGTCAATAAGAAGGTCCAAGGGATACAGTAAACCTGAAGTGAAGCATCGGAATCTAAAACTAGACTCACAGGAGAGGTTCAAATCATGGAAAGTTAGAGTGTCAGTCCTCTTGTACATAAGTCGGCATTGTGCCATTTGTAATAAATTCCGATGCAATTTCTGTGTTTCATCGTCAATAAGAAGGTGCAAGGTATACAGTAAACCTGAAGTGAAGCATCGGAATCTAAAACTCGACTCACAGGAGAGGTTCTAATCAAAGAAAGTGAGAGTGTCAGTCCTCTTGTACTTAAGTCGGCATTGTGCCATTTGTATTAAACTCGGATGCAATTTCTGTGTTTCATCGTCAATAAGAAGGTGCAAGGTATACAGTAAACCTGAAGTGAAGCATCGGAATGTAAAACTGGACTCACAGGACAGATTCAAATCATAGAAAGAGAGAGTGTCAGTCCTCTTGTACTTAAGTCGGCATTGTGCCATTTGTATTAAATTTGGATGCAATTTCTGAGTTTCATCGTCAATAAGAAGGTTCAAGGGATACAGTAAACCTGAGATGAAGCATCGGAATCTAAAACTGGACTAACAGTAGAGGTTCAAATCATAGAAAGTGGGAGTGTCAGTCCTCTTGTACTTAAGTCGGCATTGTGCCTTTTGTATTAAATTCAGAAGCAATACCTGTGTTTCATCGTCAATAAGAAGGTCCAAATGATACAGAAAACCTGAGGTGAAACATCGGAATCTAGAACTGGTCTCACAGGAGAGGTTCAAATCATAGAGAGTGAGAGTGTATGTCCTCTTGTACTTAAGTCGGCATAGTGCCATTTGTATTAAATTCGGATGCAATTTCTGTGTTTCATCGTCAATAAGAAGGTCCAAGGGATACAGTAAACCTGAAGTGAAGCATCGGAATCCAAAACTGGACTCCCAGGAGAGGTCAAATCATAGAAAGTGAGAGTGTCAGTCCTCTTGAACTTAATTAGGCATTGTGCCATTTGTATTAAATTCGGATGCAATTTCTGTGTTTCATCGTCAATAAGAAGGTCCTAGGGATACAGTAAACCTGAAGTGAAGCATCGGAATCTAAAACTTCACTCACAGGAGAGGTTCAAATCAAAGAAAATTAGAGTGTTAGTCCTCTTTTACTTAAGTCGGCATTGTGCCATTTGTATTAAATTCCGATGCGATTTATGTGTTTCATGGTCAATAAGAAGGTGCAAGGTATACAGTAAACCTGAAGTGAAGAATCGGAAACAAAAACTCGACTCACAGGAGAGGTTAAAATCATAGAAAGTGAGAGTGTCAGTCCTCTTGTACTTAAGTCGGCATTGTGCCATTTATATTAAATTCGGATGCAATATCTGTGTTACATCGTCAATAAGAAGGTCCAAGGGATACAGTACACTTGAAGTGAAGCACCGGAATCTAAAACTGGACTCACAGGTAAAGTTCAAATCATAGTAAGTTAGAGTGTCAGTCCTCCTTTACTTAAGTCGGCATTGTGCCTTTTGTATTAAATTCCGATGCAATTTCTGTGTTTCATCGTCAATAAGAAGGTGCAAGGTATACAGTAAACCTGAAGTGAAGCATCGGAATCTAAAACTGGACTCACAGGAGAGGTTCAAATCATACAAAGTGAGAGTGTCTGTCCTCTTGTACTTAAGTCGACATTGTGCCATTTGTAATAAACTCTTATGCAAACTCTGTGTTTCATCGTCAATAAGGAGGTCCAAGTGATACAGTAAACCTGAGGTGAATCACCGGAATCTAAAACTGGACTCACAGTAGAGGTTCAAATCATGGAATGTGAGAGTGTCAGTCCTCTTGTCCTTTAGTCGGCATTGTGCCTTTTGTATTAGATTCGGATGCAATTTCTGTTTTTCATCGTCAATAAGAAGGTCCAAATGATACAGTAAACCTGAAGCATCGGAATCTAAAACTGGACTCCCAGGAGAGGTCAAATCATAGAAAGTGAGAGTGTCAGTCCTCTTGTCCTTTAGTCGGCATTGTGCCTTTTGTATTAAATTCGGATGCAATTTCTGTGTTTCATCGTCAATAAGAAGGTCCAAATGATGCAGTAAACCTGAAGCGAAGCATCGGAATCTAAAACTGGGCTCCCAGGAGCGGTCAAATCATAGAAAGTGAGAGTGTCAGTAATCTTGTACTTAAGTCAGCATTGTGCTATTTATATTAAATTCGGATGCAATTTCTGCGTTTCATTGTCAATAGGAAGGTCCAAGGGATACAGTAAACCTGAAGTGAAGCATCGGAATCTAAAACTGGACTCACAGGAGAGTTTCAAATCATAGAAAGTGAGAGTGTCAGTCCTCTTGTCCTTTAGTCGGCCTTGTGCCTTTTGTATTAAATTCGTATGCAATTTCTCTGTTTCCTCGTCAATAAGAAGGTCCCAGGGATACAGTAAACCTGAAGTGAAGCATCGGAATCTAAAACTTCACTCACAGGAGAGGTTCAAATCATAGAAAGTGAGAGTGTCAGTCCTCTTGTACTTAAGTCGGCATTGTGCCATTTGTATTAAACTCTAATGCAAACTCTGTGTTTCATCGTCAATAAGATGGTCCAAGTGATACAGTAAACCTGAGGTGAATCATCAGAATCTAAAACTGGACTCACAGTAGAGGTTCAAATCATAGAAAGTGAGAGTGTCAGTCCTCTTGTCCTTTAGTCGGCATTGTGCCTTTTGTATTAAGTTCGGATGCAATTCCTGTGTTTCATCGTCAAGAAGAAGGACCAAATGATACAGTGAACTTGAAGTGAAGCATCGGAATCTAAAACTGGACTCCCAGGGGAGGTCAAATCATAGAAAGTGAGAGTGTCAGTCCTCTTGTACTTAAGTCAGCATTGTGCTATTTATATTAAATTCGGATGCAATTTCTGTGTTTCTTTGTCAATAGGAAAGGTCCAAGGGATACAGTAAACATGAAGTGAAGCATCGGAATCTAAAACTGAACTCACAGGAGAGTTTCAAATCATAGAAAGTTAGAGTGTCACTCCTCTTGTACTTAAGACGGAATTGTGCCTTTTGTATTCAATTCGGATGCAATTTCTGTGTTTCATCGTCAATAAGAAGCTCCAAATGATGCAGTGAACCTGAAGTGAAGCATCGGAATCTAAAACTGGACTCACAGGAGAGGTTCAAATCATAGAAAGTGATAGTGTCAGTCCACTTGTACTTAAGTCGGCATTGTGCCTTTTGTATTAAATTCGGTTGCAATTTCTGTGTTTCATCGTCAATAAGAAGGTCCAAATGATACAGTAAACCTGAAGTGAAGCATCGGAATCTAAAACTGGACTCCCAGGAGAGGTCAAATCATAGAAAGTGAGAGTGTCAGTCCTCTTGTTCATAAGTCAGCATTGTGCTATTTTTATTAAATTCAGATGCAATTTCTGTGTTTTATTGTTAATAGGAAGGTCCAAGTGATACAGTAAACCTGAAGTGAAGCATCGGAATCTAAAACTGGACTCACAGGAGAGGTTCCAATCATAGAATGTTAGAGTGTCAGTCCACTTTTACTTAAGTCGACATTGTGCCTTTTGTATTAAATTCGGATGCAATTTCTGTGTTTCATCGTCAATAAGAAGGTCCAAGGTATACAGTAAACCTGAAGTGAGCATCGGATTCTGAAACTGGACTCACAGGAGGGGTTCAAATCATTGAAAGTTAGAGTGTCAGTGCTCTTTACTTAAGTCAGCATTGTGCCTTTTGTATTAAATTCCGATGCACTTTCTGTGTTTCATCGTCAATAAGATGGTGCAAGGTATACAGTAAACCTGAAGTGAAGCATCAGAATCTAAAACTGGACTCACAGGAGAGGTTTAAATCATAGAATGTTGGAGTGTCAGTCCTCTTTTACTTAAGTCGGCATTGTGCCATTTGTATTAAATTCCGATGCGATTTCTGTGTTTCATCGTCTATAAGAAGGAGCAAGGTATACAGTAAACCTGAAGTTAAGCATCGGAATGTAAAACTGGAATCACGGGACAGGTTCAAATCATAGAAAATGAGAGTGTCAGTCCTCTTGTACTTAATTCGGCTTTGTGCCATTTGTATTAAATTCGGATGCAATTTCTGTGTTTCATCGTAAATAAGAAGGTCCAAGGGATACAGTAAACCTGAAGTGAAGCGACGGAATCTAAAACTGGTCTCACAGGAGAGGTTCAAATCATAGAATGTTAATGTGTCAGTCCTCTTTTACTTTAGTCGGCATTGTGCCTTTTGTATTAAATTCGGATGCAATTTCTGTGTTTCATCGTCAATAAGAAGGTCCAAGGGATACAGTAAACCTGAAGTGAAGCATCGGAATCTAAAACTAGACTCACAGGAGAGGTTCAAATCATGGAAAGTTAGAGTGTCAGTCCTCTTGTACATAAGTCGGCATTGTGCCATTTGTAATAAATTCCGATGCAATTTCTGTGTTTCATCGTCAATAAGAAGGTGCAAGGTATACAGTAAACCTGAAGTGAAGCATCGGAATCTAAAACTCGACTCACAGGAGAGGTTCTAATCATTGAAAGTGAGAGTGTCAGTCCTCTTGTACTTAAGTCGGCATTGTGCCATTTGTATTAAACTCGGATGCAATTTCTGTGTTTCATCGTCAATAAGAAGGTGCAAGGTATACAGTAAACCTGAAGTGAAGCATCGGAATGTAAAACTGGACTCACAGCACAGATTCAAATCATAGAAAGAGAGAGTGTCAGTCCTCTTGTACTTAAGTCGGCATTGTGCCATTTGTATTAAATTTGGATGCAATTTCTGAGTTTCATCGTCAATAAGAAGGTTCAAGGGATACAGTAAACCTGAGGTGAAGCATCGGAATCTAAAACTGGACTAACAGTAGAGGTTCAAATCATAGAAAGTGAGAGTGTCAGTCCTCTTGTACTTAAGTCGGCATTGTGCCTTTTGTATTAAATTCAGAAGCAATACCTGTGTTTCATCGTCAATAAGAAGGTCCAAATGATACAGAAAACCTGAGGTGAAGAGCATCGGAATCTAGAACTGGTCTCACAGGAGAGGTTCAAATCATAGAGAGTGAGAGTGTATGTCCTCTTGTACTTAAGTCGGCATAGTGCCATTTGTATTAAATTCGGATGCAATTTCTGTGTTTCATCGTCAATAAGAATGTCCAAGGGATACAGTAAACCTGAAGTGAAGCATCGGAATCCAAAACTGGACTCCCAGGAGAGGTCAAATCATAGAAAGTGAGAGTGTCAGTCCTCTTGAACTTAATTTGGCATTGTGCCATTTGTATTAAATTCGGATGCAATTTCTGTGTTTCATCGTCAATAAGAAGGTCCAAAATGATACAGTAAACCTGAAGTGAAGCATCGGAATCTAAAACTGGACTCACAGGAGAGTTTCAAATCATAGAAAGTTAGAGTGTCACTCCTCTTGTCCTTAAGACGGTATTGTGCGCTTTTGTATTAAATTCGGATGCAATTTCTGTGTTTCATCGTCAATAAGAAGGTCCTAGGGATACAGTAAACCTGAAGTGAAGCATCGGAAATCTAAAAACTTCACTCACAGGAGAGGTTCATATCATAGAAAATTAGAGTGTTAGTCCTCTTTTACTTAAGTCGGCATTGTGCCATTTGTATTAAATTTCCGATGCGATTTATGTGTTTCATGGTCAATAAGAAGGTGCAAGGTATACAGTAAACCTGAAGTGAAGAATCGGAAACAAAAACTCGACTCACAGGAGAGGTTAAAATCATAGAAAGTGAGAGTGTCAGTCCTCTTGTACTTAAGTCGGCATTGTGCCATTTATATTAAATTCGGAATGCAATTATCTGTGTTACATCGTCAATAAGAAGGTCCAAGGGATACAGTACACCTGAAGTGAAGCACCGGAATCTAAAACTGGACTCACAGGTAAGGTTCTAATCATAGATAGTGAGAGTGTCAGTGCTCTTGTACTTAAGTCGGCATTGTGCTACTTGTATTAAATTCGGATGCAATTTCTGTGTTTCATCGTCAATAAGAAGGTCCAAATGATGCAGTAAACCTGAAGCGAAGCATCGGAATCTAAAACTGGACTCCCAGGAGCGGTCAAATCATAGAAAGTGAGAGTGTCAGTAATCTTGTACTTAAGTCAGCATTGTGCTATTTATATTAAATTCGGATGCAATTTCTGCGTTTCATTGTCAATAGGAAGGTCCAAGGGATACAGTAAACCTGAAGTGAAGCATGGAATCTAAAACTGAACTCACAGGAGAGTTTCAAATCATAGAAAGTTAGAGTGTCACTCCTCTTGTACTTAAGACGGAATTGTGCCTTTTGTATTCAATTCGGATGCAATTTCTATGTTTCATCGTCAATAAGAAGCTCCAAATGATGCAGTGAACCTGAAGTGAAGCATCGGAATCTAAAACTGGTCTCACAGGAGAGGTTCAAATCATAGAAAGCTTGAGAGTCAGTCCCCCTTTTACTTAAGACGGCATTGTGCCTTTTGTATTAAATTCGGATGCAATTTCTGTGTTTCATCGTCAATAAGAAGGTGCAAGGTATACAGTAAACCTGAAGTGAAGCATCGGATTGTAAAACTGGACTCACAGGAGGGGTTCAAATCATAGAAAGTTAGAGTGTCAGTCCTCTTTACTTAAGTCAGCATTGTGCTTTTTGTATTAAATTCCGATGCAATTTCTGTGTTTCATCGTCAATAAGAAGGTGCAAGGTATACAGTAAACCTGAAGTGAAGCATCGGAATCTAAAACTGAACTCACAGGAGAGGTTGTAATCATAGAAAGTGAGAGTGTCAGTCCTCTTGTACTTAAGTCGGCATTGTGCCATTTGTATTAAACTCTAATGCAAACTCTGTGTTTCATCTTCAATAAGATGGTCCAAGTGATACAGTAAACCTGAGGTGAATCATCGGAATCTATAACTGGACTCACAGTAGAGGTTCAAATCATAGAAAGTGAGAGTGTCACTCCTCTCGTACTTAAGTCGGTATTGTGCCTTTTGTATTAAATTTGGATGCAATTTCTGTGTTTCATCGTCAATAAGAAGGTCCAAGGGATACAGTAAACCTTAAGTGAAGCATCGGACCCAAAAACTGGTCTCACAGGAGAGGTTGAAATCATAGAATGTTAGAGTGTCAGACCTCTTTTACTTAAGTCGGCCTTGTGCCTTTTGTATTAAATTCCGATGGAATTTCTGTGTTTCATCGTCAATAAGAAGGTGCAAGGTATACAGTAAACCTGAAGTGAAGCATCGGAATCAAAAACTCGACTCACAGGAGAAGTTCAAATCATAGAAAGTGAGTGTGTCAGTCCTCTTGTACTTAAGTCGGCTTTGTGCCATTTATATTAAATTAGGATACAATTTCTGTGTTTCATCGTCAATAAGAAGGCCCAAGGGATACAGTAAACCTGAAGTGAAGCATCGGAATCTAAAACTGGACTCACAGGAGAGGTTCAAATCATAGAAAGTTAGAGTGTCACTCCTCTTGTACTTAAGACGGTATTGTGCCTTTTGTATAAAATTCGGATTTAATTTCAGTGTTTCATCGTCAATAAGAAGCTCCAAATGATACAGTAAACCTGAAGTGAAGCATCGGAATCTAAAACTGGTCTCACAGGAGAGGTTCAAATCATAGAAAGCTTGAGAGTCAGTCCCCTTTTACTTAAGTCGGCATTGTGCCTTTTGTATTAAATTCCGATGCAATACCTGTGTTTCATCGTCAATAAGAAGGTGCAAGGTATAGATTAAACCTGAAGTGAAGCATCGGAATGTAAAACTGGACTCACAGGACAGGTTCAAATCATAGAAAGTTAGAGTATCTGTCCTCTTGTACTTAAGTCGGCATTGTGCCTTTTGTATTAAATTCGGATGCAAACTCTGAGTTTCATCGTCAATAGGAAGGTCCAAGGGATACAGTAAACCTGAGGTGAAGCATCGGAATCTAAAACTAGACTCACAGGAGAGGTTCAAATCATAGAAAGTTAGAGTGTCTGTCCTCTTGTACTTAAGTCGGCATTGTGCCTTTTGTATTAAATTCGGATGCAAACTCTGAGTTTCATCGTCAATAGGAAGGTCCAAGGGATACAGTAAACCTGAGGTGAAGCATCGGAATCTAAAACTGGACTCACAGTAGAGGTTCAAATCATAGAAAAAGAGAGAGTGTCAGTCCTCTTGTACTTAAGTCGGCATTGTGCCTTTTGTATTAAATTCGGATGCAATTTCTGTGTTTCATCGTCAATAAGAAGGGCCAAATGATACAGTAAACCTGAAGTGAAGCATCGGAATCTAAAACTGGTCTCACAGGAGAGGTTCAAATCATAGAAAGTGAGAGTGTCAGTCCTCTTGTACTTACGTCGGCATTGTGCCATTTGTATTAAATTCGGATGCAATTTCTGTGTTATATCGTCAATAAGAAGGTCCAAGGGATACAGTAAACCTGAAGTGAAGCATCGGAATCCAAAACTGGACTCCCAGGAGAGGTCATATCATAGAAAGTGAGAGTGTCAGTCCTCTTGTACTTAATTCGGCATTGTGCCATTTGTATTAAATTCGGATGCAATTTCTGTGTTTCATTGTCAATAAGAAGGTCCAAGGGATACAGTAAACCTGAATTGAAGCATCGGAATCTAAAACTAGACTCACACGAGAGGTTGAAATCATAGAAAGTTAGAGTGTCAGTCCTCTTGTACTTAAGTCCGCATTGTGCCATTTGTATTAAACTCTTACGCAAACTCTGTGTTTCATCGGCAATAAGATGGTCCAAGTGATACAGTAAACCTGAGGTGAATCATCGGAATCTAAAACTGGACTCACAGTAGAGGTTCAAATCATAGAAAGTGAGAATGTCAGTCCTCTTGTCCTTTAGTCGGCATTGTGCCTTTTGTATTAAATTCGTATGCAATTTCTGTGTTTCATCGTCAATAAGAAGGTCCAAGTGATACAGTAAACCTGAAGTGAAGCTTCGGAATCTAAAACTGCACTCACAGGAGGGATTCAAATCATAGAAAGTTAGAGTGTCACTCCTCTCGTACTTAAGTCGGTATTGTGCTACTTGTATTAAACTCGGATGCAATTTCTGTGTTTCATCGTCAATAAGAAGGTGCAAGGTATACAGTAAACCTGTTGTGAAGCATCGGAATGTAAAACTGGACTCACAGGACAGATTCAAATCATAGAAAGTGAGAGTGTCAGTCCTCTTGTACTTAAGTCGGCATTGTGCCATTTGTATTAAATTTGGATGCAAACTCTGTGTTTCATCGTCAATAAGAAGGTCCAAGGGATACAGTAAACCTGAGGTGAATCATCGGAATCTAAAACTGGACTCACAGTAGAGGTTCAAATCATAGAAAGTGAGAATGTGAGTCCTCTTGTCCTTTAGTCGGCATTGTGCCTTTTGTATTAAATTTGGATGCAATTTCTGTGTTTCATCGTCAATAAGAAGGTCCAAGGGATACAGTAAACCTTAAGTGAAGCATCGGAACCTAAAACTGGTCTCTTAGGAGAGGTTCAAATCTTAAAATGTTAGAGTGCCAGACCTCTTTTACTTAAGTCGGCATTATGCCATTTGTATTAAATTCCAATGGAATTTCTGTGTTTCATCGTCAATAAGAAGGTGCAAGGTATACAGTAAACCTGAAGTGAAGCATCGGATTCAAAAACTCGACTCACAGGAGAAGTTCAAATCATAGAAAGTGAGAGTGTAGTCCTCTTGTACTTAAGTCGGCTTTGTGCCATTTGTATTAAATTCGGATGCAATTTCTGTGTTTCATCGTCAATAAGAAGGCCCAAGGGATACAGTAAACCTGAAGTGAAGCATCGGAATCTAAAACTGGACTCACAGGAGAGGTCCAAATCATAGCAAGTTAGAGTGTCACTCCTCTTGTACTTAAGACTGTATTGTGCCTTTTGTATTAAATTCGGATGCAATTTCTGTGTTTCATCGTCAATAAGAAGGCCCAAGGGATACAGTAAACCTGAAGTGAAGCATCGGAATCTAAAACTGGTCTCACAGGAGAGGTTCAAATCATAGAAAGCTTGAGAGTCAGTCGCCTTTTACTTAAGTCGGCATTGTGCCTTTTGTATTAAATTCCGATGCAATTTCTGTGTTTCATCGTCAATAAGAAGGTGCAAGGTATACAGTAAACCTGAAGTGAAGCATCGGAATCTCAAACTCGACTCACAGGAGAGGTTCTAATCATAGATAGTGAGAGTGTCAGTGCTCTTGTACTTAAGTCGGCATTGTGCTACTTGTATTAAACTCGGATGCAATTTCTGTGTTTCATCGTCAATAAGAAGGTGCAAGGTATACAGTAAACCTGTTGTGAAGCATCGGAATGTAAAACTGGACTCACAGGACAGATTCAAATCATAGAAAGTGAGAGTGTCAGTCCTCTTGTACTTAAGTCAGCATTGTGCCATTTGTATTAAATTTGGATGCAAACTCTGTGTTTCATCGTCAATAAGAAGGTCCAAGGGATACAGTAAATATGAGGTGAAGCATCGGAATCTAAGACAGGACTCACAGTAGAGGTTCAAATCATAGAAAGTAAGAGGGTCAGTCCTCTTGTACTTAAGTCGGCATTGTGCCTTTTGTATTAAATTCGGATGCAATTTCTGTCTTTCATCGTCAATAAGAGGGTCCAAATGATCCAGTAAACCTGAAGTGAAGCATCGGAATCTAAAACTGGTCTCACAGGAGAGGTTTAAATCATAGAAAGTTAGAGTGTCAGTCCCCTTGTACTTATGTCGAAGTTGTGCCATTTGTATTAAATTCCGAAGCAATTTCTGTGTTTCATCGTCAATAAGAAGGTGCAAGGTATACAGTAAACCTGAAGTGAAGCATCGGAATCTAAAACTCGACTCACAGGAGAGGTTCTAATCATAGAAAGTGAGCGTGTCAATCCTCTTTTACCTAAGTCGGCATTGCGCCATTTGTATTAAAATCGGATGCAATTTCTGTGTTTCATCGTCAATAAGAAGGTCCAAGGGATACAGTAAATCGGAAGTGAAGCTTCGGAATCTAAAACTGGACTCACAGGACAGGTTCAAATCATAGAAAGTTAGAGTGTCAGTCCTCTCTTAGTTAAGTCGGCATTGTGAAATTAGTATTAAATCCCGATGCAATTTCTGTATTTCATCGTCAATAAGATGGTGCAAGGTATACAGTAAACCTGAAGTGAAGATTCGGAATCTAAAACTGGACTCACAGGAGAGGTTCAAATCATAGAAAGTGAGAGTGTCAGTCCTCTTGTACTTAAGTCGGCATTATGCCATTTGTATTTAATCCGGATGCAATTTCTGTGTTTCAACGTCAGTAAGAAGGTCCAAGGGATACAGTAAACCTGAAGTGAAGCATCGGATTCTAAAAGTGGACTCACAGGAGGGGTTCAAATCATAGAAAGTTAGAGTGTCAGTCCTCTTTTACTTAAGCCGGTATTGTACCATTTGTATTAAATTCGGATGCAATTTCTGTGTTTCATCGTCAATAAGAAGGTCCAAGCGATACAGTAAACCTGAAGTGAAGCAGCGGAATATAAAACTGGACTCACAGGAGAGGTTCAAATCATAGAAAGTTAGATTGTCACTCCTCTTGTACTTAAGCCGGTATTGTGCCATTTGTATTAAATTCGGATGCAATTTCTGTGTTTCATCGTCAATAAGAAGGTCCAAGGGATACAGTAAACCTAAAGTGAAGCATCGGAATCTAAAACTGGACTCACAGGAGCGGTTCAAATCATAGAATGGTAATGGGTCAGTCCTCTTGAATGAAGCCGGCATTGTGCTTCTTGTATTAAATTCGGTTGCAATTTCTGTGTTTCATCGTCAATAAGAAGGTCCAAGGGATACAGTAAACCTGAAGTGAAGCAGCGGAATATAAAACTGGACTCACAGGAGAGGTTCAAATCATAGAAAGTTAGATTGTCACTCCTCTTGTACTTAAGCCGGTATTGTGCCTTTTGTATTAAATTCGGATGCAATTTCTGTGTTCCATCGTCAATAAGAAGGTGCAGCGTATACAGTAAACCTGAAGTGAAGCATCGGAATCTGAAACTGGACTCACTGAAGAGGTTCAAATCATAGAAAGTGAGAGTGTCAGTCCCCTTGTACATAAGTCGGCATTGTGCCATTTGTATTAAATTCGAATGAAATTTCTGTGTTTCATCTTCAATAAGGAGGTCTATGGGATACAATAAACCTGAAGTGAAGTATCGAAATCTTAAACTGGAGTCACATGAGAGATTCAAATCATAGAATGTTAGAGTGTCACTCCACTTGTACTTATGTCGGTATTGTGCCTTTTGTATTAAATTCGGATGCAATATCTGTGTTTCATCGGCGATAAGAAGGTCCAAGGGATACAGTAAACCTGAAGTGAAGCATCGGAAACTATAACTGGACTCACAGTAGAGGTTCAAATCATAGAATGTGAGAGTGTCAGTCCTCTTGTACTTAATTCGGCATTGTGCCATTTGTATTAAATTTGGATGCAATTTCTGTGTTTTATCGTCAATAAGAAGGTTCAAGGGATACTGTAAACCTGAAGTGAAGCATCGGAATCTAAAACTAGACTCACAGAGGAGGTTCAAATCATAGAAAGTTAGAGTGTCTGTCCTCTTGTACTTAAGTCGGCATTGTGCCTTTTGTATAAAAATTCGGATGCAAACTCTGTCTTTCATCGTCAATAAGAAGGTCCAAGGGATACAGTAAACCTGAGGTGAAGCATCGGAATCTAAAACTGGACTCACAGTAGAGGTTCAAATCATGGAAAGTGAGAGTGTCAGTCCTCTTGTACTTAAGTCGGCATTGTGCCTTTTGTATTAAAGTCGGATGCAATTTCTGTGTTTCATCGTCAATAAGAAGGTCCAAATGATACAGTAAACCTGAAGTGAAGCATCGGAATCTAAAACTGGTCTCACAGGAGAGGTTCAAATCATCGAAAGTGAGAGTGTCAGTCCTCTTGTACTTAAGTCCCCATTGTGCCGTTTGTATTAAATTTGGATGCAGTTTCTGTGTTTGATCGTCAATAAGAAGGTTCAAGGAATACTGTAAACCTGAAGTGAGGCATCGGAATCTAAAACTACACTCACAGGAGAGGTTCAAATCATAGAAAGTTAGAGTGTCTTTCTTCTTGTCCTTAAGTCGGCATTGTGCCTTTTGTATTGAATTCGGATGCAAACTCTGTGTTTCATCGTCAATAAGAAGGTCCAAGGGATGCAGTAAACCTGAGGTGAAGCATCGGAATCTAAAACTGGACTCACAGTAGAGGTTCAAATCATAGAAAGTAAGAGTGTCAGTCCTCTTGTACTTAAGTCGGCATTGTGCTTTTGTATTAAAATTCGGATGCAATTTCTGTGTTTCATCGTCAATAAGAAGGTCCATATGATACAGTAAACCTGAAGTGAAGCGTCGGAATCTTAAACTGGTCTCACAGGAGAGGTTCAAATCATAGAAAGTGAGAGTGTCAGTCCTCTTGTACTGAAGTCGGCATTGTGCCATTTGTATTAAATTCGGATGCACTTTCTGTGTTTTATCGTCAATAAGAAGGTCCAAGGGATACAGTAAACCTGAAGTGAAGCATCGGAATCTAAAACTGGACTCCCAGGAGCGGTCAAATCATAGAAAGTGAGAGTGTCAGTAATCTTGTACTTAAGTCAGCATTGTGCTATTTATATAAAATTCGGATGCAATTTCTGCGTTTCATTGTCAACAGGAAGGTCCAAGGGATACAGTAAACCTGAAGTGAAGCATCGGAATCTAAAACTGGACTCACAGGAGAGTTTCAAATCATAGAAAGTGAGAGTGTCAGTCCTCTTGTCCTTTAGTCGGCCTTGTGCCTTTTGTATTAAATTCGGATGCAATTTCTCTGTTTCCTCGTCAATAAGAAGGTCCCAGGGATACAGTAAACCTGAAGTGAAGCATCGGAATCTAAAACTTCACTCACAGGAGAGGTTCAAATCATAGAAAGTGAGAGTGTCAGTCCTCTTGTACTTAAGTCGGCATTGTGCCAATTGTATTAAACTCTAATGCAAACTCTGTGTTTCATCGTCAATAAGATGGTCCAAGTGATACAGTAAACCTGAGGTGAATCATCAGAATCTAAAACTGGACTCACAGTAGAGGTTCAAATCATAGAAAGTGAGAGTGTCAGTCCTCTTGTACTTAAGAAGCATTGTGCCATTTGTATTAAAATCTAATGCAAACTCTGTGTTTCATCGTCAATAAGATGGTCC
Source organism: Schistocerca piceifrons (assembly GCF_021461385.2). Classification (NCBI taxonomy): domain Eukaryota; kingdom Metazoa; phylum Arthropoda; class Insecta; order Orthoptera; family Acrididae; genus Schistocerca; species Schistocerca piceifrons. The sequence goes on from NW_025728739.1 coordinate 31,309, forward strand.
AAGTGATACAGTAAACCTGAGGTGAATCATCGGAATCTAAAACTGGACTCACAGTAGAGGTTCAAATCATAGAAAGTGAGAGTGTCACTCCTCTCGTACTTAAGTCGGTATTGTGCCTTTTGTATTAAATTTGGATGCAATTTCTGTGTTTCATCGTCAATAAGAAGGTCCAAGGGATACAGTAAACCTTAAGTGAAGCATCGGACCCTAAAACTGGTCTCACAGGAGAGGTTGAAATCATAGAATGTTAGAGTGTCAGACCTCTTTTACTTAAGTCGGCCTTGTGCCTTTTGTATTAAATTCCGATGGAATTTCTGTGTTTCATCGTCAATAAGAAGGTGCAAGGTATACAGTAAACCTGAAGTGAAGCATCGGAATCAAAAACTCGACTCACAGGAGAAGTTCAAATCATAGAAAGTGAGAGTGTCAGTCCTCTTGTACTTAAGTCGGCTTTGTGCCATTTATATTAAATTCGGATACAATTTCTGTGTTTCATCGTCAATAAAAAGGCCCAAGGGATACAGTAAACCTGAGGTGAAGCATCGGAATCTAAAACTGGACTCACAGTAGAGGTTCAAATCATAGAAAAAGAGAGAGTGTCAGTCCTCTTGTACTTAAGTCGGCATTGTGCCTTTTGTATTAAATTCGGATGCAATTTCTGTGTTTCATCGTCAATAAGAAGGGCCAAATGATACAGTAAACCTGAAGTGTAGCATCGGAATCTAAAACTGGTCTCACAGGAGAGGTTCAAATCATAGAAAGTGAGAGTGTCAGTCCTCTTGTACTTACGTCGGCATTGTGCCATTTGTATTAAATTCGGATGCAATTTCTGTGTTATATCGTCAATAAGAAGGTCCAAGGGATACAGTAAACCTGAAGTGAAGCATCGGAACCCAAAACTGGACTCCCAGGAGAGGTCATATCATAGAAAGTGAGAGTGTCAGTCCTCTTGTACTTAATTCGGCATTGTGCCATTTGTATTAAATTCGGATGCAATTTCTGTGTTTCATTGTCAATAAGAAGGTCCAAGGGATACAGTAAACCTGAATTGAAGCATCGGAATCTAAAGCTAGACTCACAGGAGAGGTTCAAATCATTGAAAGTTAGAGTGTTAGTCCTCTTGTACTTAAGTCGGCATTGTGCCATTTGTATTAAATTACGATGCAATTTCTGCGTTTCATCGTCAATAAGAAGGTGCAAGGTATACAGTAAACCTGAAGTAAAGCATCGGATTCTAAAACTCGACTCACAGGATAGGTTCTAATCATAGAAAGTGAGAGTGTCAGTCCTCTTGTACTTAAGTCGGCATTGTGCCATTTGTATTAAACTCGGATGCAATTTCTGTGTTTCATCGTCAATAAGAAGGTGCAAGGTATACAGTAAACCTGAAGTGAAGCATCGGAATGTAAAACTGGACTCACAGGACAGATTCAAATCATAGAAAGTGAGAGTGTCAGTCCTCTTGTACATAAGTCGGCATTGTGCATTTTGTATTAAATTCGGATGCAATTTCTGTCTTTCATCGTCAATAAGAAGGTCCAAATGATCCAGTAAACCTGAAGTGAAGCATCGGAAACTAAAACTGGTCTCACAGGAGAGGTTCAAATCATAGATTGTTAGAGTGTCAGTCATCTTTTACTTAAGTCGGCATTGTGCATTTTGTATTAAATTCGGATGCAATTTCTGTGTTTCATCGTCAATAAGAAGGTCCAAGTGATACAGTAAACCTGAAGTGAAGCTTCGGAATCTAAAACTGCACTCACAGGAGGGATTCAAATCATAGAAAGTTAGAGTGTCACTCCTCTCGTACTTACGTCGGTATTGTGCAATTTGTATTAAATTTGGATGCAATTTCTGTGTTTCATCGTCAATAAGAAGGTCCAAGGGATACAGTAAACCTTAAGTGAAGCATCGGAACCTAAAACTGGTCTCTTAGGAGAGGTTCAAATCTTAAAATGTTAGAGTGTCAGACCTCTTTTACTTAAGTCGGCATTATGCCATTTGTATTAAATTCCAATGGAATTTCTGTGTTTCATCGTCAATAAGAAAGTGCAAGGTATACAGTAAACCTGAAGTGAAGCATCGGAATCAAAAACTCGACTCACAGGAGAAGTTCAAATCATAAAAAGTGAGAGCGTAGTCCTCTTGTACTTAAGTCGGCTTTGTGCCATTTGTATTAAATTCGGATGCAATTTCTGTGTTTCATCGTCAATAAGAAGGCCCAAGGGATACAGTAAACCTGAAGTGAAGCATCGGAATCTAAAACTGGACTCACAGGAGAGGTTCAAATCATACCAAGTTAGAGTGTCACTCCTCTTGTACTTAAGACTGTATTGTGCCTCTTGTATAAAATTCGGTTGCAATTTCAGTGTTTCATCGTCAACAAGAAGCTCCAAATGATATAGTAAACCTGAAGTGAAGCATCGGAATCTAAAACTGGTCTCACAGGAGAGGTTCAAATCATAGAAAGCTTGAGAGTCAGTCGCCTTTTACTTAAGTCGGCATTGTGATTTTTTTATTAAATTCCGATGCAATTTCTGTGTTTCATCGTCAATAAGAAGGTGCAAGGTATACAGTAAACCTGAAGTGAAGCATCGGAATCTCAAACTCGACTCACAGGAGAGGTTCTAATCATAGATAGCGAGAGTGTCAGTGCTCTTGTACTTAAGTCGGCATAGTGCTACTTGTATTAAACTCGGATGCAATTTCTGTGTTTCATTGTCAATAAGAAGGTGCAAGGTATACAGTAAACCTGTTGTGAAGCATCGGAATGTAAAACTGGACTCACAGGACAGATTCAAATCATAGAAGGTGAGAGTGTCAGTCCTCTTGTACTTAAGTCGGCATTGTGCCATTTGTATTAAATTTGGATGCAATTTCTGAGTTTCATCGTCAATAAGAAGGTTCAAGGGATACAGTAAACCTGAAGTGAAGCATCGGAATCTAAAACTAGACTCACAGGAGAGGTTCAAATCATAGAAAGTTAGAGTGTCTGTCGTCTTGTACTTAAGTCGGCATTGTGCCTTTTGTATTAAATTCGGAAGCAAACTCTGTGTTTCAACGTCAGTAAGAAGGTCCAAGGGATACAGTAAACCTGAAGTGAAGCATCGGATTCTAAAAGTGGACTCACAGGAGGGGTTCAAATCATAGAAAGTTAGAGTGTCAGTCCTCTTTTACTTAAGCCGGTATTGTACCATTTGTATTAAATTCGGATGCAATTTCTGTGTTTCATCGTCAATAAGAAGGTCCAAGCGATACAGTAAACCTGAAGTGAAGCAGCGGAATATAAAACTGGACTCACAGGAGAGGTTCAAATCATAGAAAGTTAGATTGTCACTCCTCTTGTACTTAAGCCGGTATTGTGCCATTTGTATTAAATTCGGATGCAATTTCTGTGTTTCATCGTCAATAAGAAGGTCAAAGGGATACAGTAAACCTAAAGTGAAGCATCGGAATCTAAAACTGGACTCACAGGAGCGGTTCAAATCATAGAATGGTAATGGGTCAGTCCTCTTGAATGAAGCCGGCATTGTGCTTCTTGTATTAAATTCGGTTGCAATTTCTGTGTTTCATCGTCAATAAGAAGGTCCAAGGGATACAGTAAACCTGAAGTGAAGCAGCGGAATATAAAACTGGACTCACAGGAGAGGTTCAAATCATAGAAAGTTAGATTGTCACTCCTCTTGTACTTAAGCCGGTATTGTGCCTTTTGTATTAAATTCGGATGCAATTTCTGTGTTCCATCGTCAATAAGAAGGTGCAGCGTATACAGTAAACCTGAAGTGAAGCATCGGAATCTGAAACTGGACTCACTGAAGAGGTTCAAATCATAGAAAGTGAGAGTGTCAGTCCCCTTGTACATAAGTCGGCATTGTGCCATTTGTATTAAATTCGAATGAAATTTCTGTGTTTCATCGTCAATAAGGAGGTCTATGGGATACAATAAACCTGAAGTGAAGTATCGAAATCTTAAACTGGAGTCACATGAGAGATTCAAATCATAGAATGTTAGAGTGTCACTCCACTTGTACTTATGTCGGTATTGTGCCTTTTGTATTAAATTCGGATGCAATATCTGTGTTTCATCGGCGATAAGAAGGTCCAAGGGATACAGTAAACCTGAAGTGAAGCATCGGAAACTATAACTGGACTCACAGTAGAGGTTCAAATCATAGAATGTGAGAGTGTCAGTCCTCTTGTACTTAATTCGGCATTGTGCCATTTGTATTAAATTTGGATGCAATTTCTGTGTTTTATCGTCAATAAGAAGGTTCAAGGGATACTGTAAACCTGAAGTGAAGCATCGGAATCTAAAACTAGACTCACAGAGGAGGTTCAAATCATAGAAAGTTAGAGTGTCTGTCCTCTTGTACTTAAGTCGGCATTGTGCCTTTTGTATAAAATTCGGATGCAAACTCTGTCTTTCATCGTCAATAAGAAGGTCCAAGGGATACAGTAAACCTGAGGTGAAGCATCGGAATCTAAAACTGGACTCACAGTAGAGGTTCAAATCATGGAAAGTGAGAGTGTCAGTCCTCTTGTACTTAAGTCGGCATTGTGCCTTTTGTATTAAAGTCGGATGCAATTTCTGTGTTTCATCGTCAATAAGAAGGTCCAAATGATACAGTAAACCTGAAGTGAAGCATCGGAATCTAAAACTGGTCTCACAGGAGAGGTTCAAATCATCGAAAGTGAGAGTGTCAGTCCTCTTGTACTTAAGTCCCCATTGTGCCGTTTGTATTAAATTTGGATGCAGTTTCTGTGTTTGATCGTCAATAAGAAGGTTCAAGGAATACTGTAAACCTGAAGTGAGGCATCGGAATCTAAAACTACACTCACAGGAGAGGTTCAAATCATAGAAAGTTAGAGTGTCTTTCTTCTTGTCCTTAAGTCGGCATTGTGCCTTTTGTATTGAATTCGGATGCAAACTCTGTGTTTCATCGTCAATAAGAAGGTCCAAGGGATGCAGTAAACCTGAGGTGAAGCATCGGAATCTAAAACTGGACTCACAGTAGAGGTTCAAATCATAGAAAGTAAGAGTGTCAGTCCTCTTGTACTTAAGTCGGCATTGTGCTTTTGTATTAAATTCGGATGCAATTTCTGTGTTTCATCGTCAATAAGAAGGTCCAAATGATACAGTAAACCTGAAGTGAAGCGTCGGAATCTTAAACTGGTCTCACAGGAGAGGTTCAAATCATAGAAAGTGAGAGTGTCAGTCCTCTTGTACTGAAGTCGGCATTGTGCCATTTGTATTAAATTCGGATGCACTTTCTGTGTTTTATCGTCAATAAGAAGGTCCAAGGGATACAGTAAACCTGAAGCGAAGCATCGGAATCTAAAACTGGACTCCCAGGAGCGGTCAAATCATAGAAAGTGAGAGTGTCAGTAATCTTGTACTTAAGTCAGCATTGTGCTATTTATATAAAATTCGGATGCAATTTCTGCGTTTCATTGTCAATAGGAAGGTCCAAGGGATACAGTAAACCTGAAGTGAAGCATCGGAATCTAAAACTGGACTCACAGGAGTGTTTCAAATCATAGAAAGTGAGAGTGTCAGTCCTCTTGTCCTTTAGTCGGCCTTGTGCCTTTTGTATTAAATTCGGATGCAATTTCTCTGTTTCCTCGTCAATAAGAAGGTCCCAGGGATACAGTAAACCTGAAGTGAAGCATCGGAATCTAAAACTTCACTCACAGGAGAGGTTCAAATCATAGAAAGTGAGAGTGTCAGTCCTCTTGTACTTAAGTCGGCATTGTGCCAATTGTATTAAACTCTAATGCAAACTCTGTGTTTCATCGTCAATAAGATGGTCCAAGTGATACAGTAAACCTGAGGTGAATCATCAGAATCTAAAACTGGACTCACAGTAGAGGTTCAAATCATAGAAAGTGAGAGTGTCAGTCCTCTTGTACTTAAGAAGCATTGTGCCATTTGTATTAAACTCTAATGCAAACTCTGTGTTTCATCGTCAATAAGATGGTCCAAGTGATACAGTAAACCTGAGGTGAATCATCGGAATCTAAAACTGGACTCACAGTAGAGGTTCAAATCATAGAAAGTGAGAGTGTCACTCCTCTCGTACTTAAGTCGGTATTGTGCCTTTTGTATTAAATTTGGATGCAATTTCTGTGTTTCATCGTCAATAAGAAGGTCCAAGGGATACAGTAAACCTTAAGTGAAGCATCGGACCCTAAAACTGGTCTCACAGGAGAGGTTGAAATCATAGAATGTTAGAGTGTCAGACCTCTTTTACTTAAGTCGGCCTTGTGCCTTTTGTATTAAATTCCGATGGAATTTCTGTGTTTCATCGTCAATAAGAAGGTGCAAGGTATACAGTAAACCTGAAGTGAAGCATCGGAATCAAAAACTCGACTCACAGGAGAAGTTCAAATCATAGAAAGTGAGAGTGTCAGTCCTCTTGTACTTAAGTCGGCTTTGTGCCATTTATATTAAATTCGGATACAATTTCTGTGTTTCATCGTCAATAAAAAGGCCCAAGGGATACAGTAAACCTGAGGTGAAGCATCGGAATCTAAAACTGGACTCACAGTAGAGGTTCAAATCATAGAAAAAGAGAGAGTGTCAGTCCTCTTGTACTTAAGTCGGCATTGTGCCTTTTGTATTAAATTCGGATGCAATTTCTGTGTTTCATCGTCAATAAGAAGGGCCAAATGATACAGTAAACCTGAAGTGTAGCATCGGAATCTAAAACTGGTCTCACAGGAGAGGTTCAAATCATAGAAAGTGAGAGTGTCAGTCCTCTTGTACTTACGTCGGCATTGTGCCATTTGTATTAAATTCGGATGCAATTTCTGTGTTATATCGTCAATAAGAAGGTCCAAGGGATACAGTAAACCTGAAGTGAAGCATCGGAACCCAAAACTGGACTCCCAGGAGAGGTCATATCATAGAAAGTGAGAGTGTCAGTCCTCTTGTACTTAATTCGGCATTGTGCCATTTGTATTAAATTCGGATGCAATTTCTGTGTTTCATTGTCAATAAGAAGGTCCAAGGGATACAGTAAACCTGAATTGAAGCATCGGAATCTAAAGCTAGACTCACAGGAGAGGTTCAAATCATTGAAAGTTAGAGTGTTAGTCCTCTTGTACTTAAGTCGGCATTGTGCCATTTGTATTAAATTACGATGCAATTTCTGCGTTTCATCGTCAATAAGAAGGTGCAAGGTATACAGTAAACCTGAAGTAAAGCATCGGATTCTAAAACTCGACTCACAGGATAGGTTCTAATCATAGAAAGTGAGAGTGTCAGTCCTCTTGTACTTAAGTCGGCATTGTGCCATTTGTATTAAACTCGGATGCAATTTCTGTGTTTCATCGTCAATAAGAAGGTGCAAGGTATACAGTAAACCTGAAGTGAAGCATCGGAATGTAAAACTGGACTCACAGGACAGATTCAAATCATAGAAAGTGAGAGTGTCAGTCCTCTTGTACATAAGTCGGCATTGTGCATTTTGTATTAAATTCGGATGCAATTTCTGTCTTTCATCGTCAATAAGAAGGTCCAAGTGATACAGTAAACCTGAAGTGAAGCATCGGAATCAAAAACTCGACTCACAGGAGAAGTTCAAATCATAAAAAGTGAGAGCGTAGTCCTCTTGTACTTAAGTCGGCTTTGTGCCATTTGTATTAAATTCGGATGCAATTTCTGTGTTTCATCGTCAATAAGAAGGCCCAAGGGATACAGTAAACCTGAAGTGAAGCATCGGAATCTAAAACTGGACTCACAGGAGAGGTTCAAATCATACCAAGTTAGAGTGTCACTCCTCTTGTACTTAAGACTGTATTGTGCCTTTTGTATAAAATTCGGATGCAATTTCAGTGTTTCATCGTCAATAAGAAGGTCCAAGGGATACAGTAAATATGAGGTGAAGCATCGGAATCTAAGACAGGACTCACAGTAGAGGTTCAAATCATAGAAAGTAAGAGGGTCAGTCCTCTTGTACTTAAGTCGGCATTGTGCCTTTTGTATTAAATTCGGATGCAATTTCTGTCTTTCATCGTCAATAAGAGGGTCCAAATGATCCAGTAAACCTGAAGTGAAGCATCGGAATCTAAAACTGGTCTCACAGGAGAGGTTTAAATCATAGAAAGTTAGGGTGTCAGTCCTCTTGTACTTAAGTCGGCGTTGTGCCATTTGTATTAAATTCCGAAGCAATTTCTGTGTTTCATCGTCAATAAGAAGGTGCAAGGTATACAGTAAACCTGAAGTGAAGCATCGGAATCTAAAACTCGACTCACAGGAGAGGTTCTAATCATAGAAAGTGAGCGTGTCAGTCCTCTTGTACCTAAGTCGGCATTGCGCCATTTGTATTAAAATCGGATGCAATTTCTGTGTTTTATCGTCAATAAGAAGGTCCAAGGGATACAGTAAATCGGAAGTGAAGCTTCGGAATCTAAAACTGGACTCACAGGAGAGGTTCAAATCATAGAAAGTTAGAGTGTCAGTCCTCTCTTAGTTAAGTCGGCATTGTGAAATTAGTATTAAATCCCGATGCAATTTCTGTATTTCATCGTCAATAAGATTGTGCAAGGTATACAGTAAACCTGAAGTGAAGATTCGGAATCTAAAACTGGACTCACAGGAGAGGTTCAAATCATAGAAAGTGAGAGTGTCAGTCTTCTTGTACTTAAGTCGGCATTATGCCATTTGTATTTAATCCGGATGCAATTTCTGTGTTTCAACGTCAGTAAGAAGGTCCAAGGGATACAGTAAACCTGAAGTGAAGCATCGGATTCTAAAAGTGGACTCACAGGAGGGGTTCAAATCATAGAAAGTTAGAGTGTCAGTCCTCTTTTACTTAAGCCGGTATTGTACCATTTGTATTAAATTCGGATGCAATTTCTGTGTTTCATCGTCAATAAGAAGGTTCAAGCGATACAGTAAACCTGAAGTGAAGCAGCGGAATATAAAACTGGACTCACAGGAGAGGTTCAAATCATAGAAAGTTAGATTGTCACTCCTCTTGTACTTAAGCCGGTATTGTGTCATTTGTATTAAATTCGGATGCAATTTCTGTGTTTCATCGTCAATAAGAAGGTCCAAGGGATACAGTAAACCTAAAGTGAAGCATCGGAATCTAAAACTGAACTCACAGGAGCGGTTCAAATCATAGAATGGTAATGGGTCAGTCCTCTTGAATGAAGCCGGCATTGTGCTTCTTGTATTAAATTCGGTTGCCATTTCTGTGTTTCATCGTCAATAAGAAGGTCCAAGGGATACAGTAAACCTGAAGTGAAGCAGCGGAATATAAAACTGGACTCACAGGAGAGGTTCAAATCATAGAAAGTTAGATTGTCACTCCTCTTGTACTTAAGCCGGTATTGTGCCTTTTGTATTAAATTCGGATGCAATTTCTGTGTTTCATCGTCAATAAGAAGGTGCAGCGTATACAGTAAACCTGAAGTGAAGCATCGGAATCTGAAACTGGACTCACTGGAGAGGTTCAAATCATAGAAAGTGAGAGTGTCAGTCCCCTTGTACATAAGTCGGCATTGTGCCAATTGTTTTAAATTCGAATGAAATTTCTGTGTTTCATCGTCAATAAGGAGGTCTATGGGATACAATAAACCTGAAGTGAAGTATCGAAATCTTAAACTGGAGTCACATGAGAGATTCAAATCATAGAAAGTTAGAGTGTCACTCCACTTGTACTTATGTCGGTATTGTGCCTTTTGTATTAAATTCGGATGCAGTATCTGTGTTTCATCGGCGATAAGAAGGTCCAAGGGATACAGTAAACCTGAAGTGAAGCATCGGAAACTAATACTGGACTCACAGTAGAGGTTCAAATCATAGAATGTGAGAGTGTCAGTCCTCTTGTACTTAATTCGGCATTGTGCCATTTGTATTAGATTTGGATGCAATTTTTGTGTTTTATCGTCAATAAGAAGGTTCAAGGGATACTGTAAACCTGAAGTGAAGCATCGGAATCTAAAACTAGACTCACAGGAGAGGTTCAAATCATAGAAAGTTAGAGTGTCTGTCCTCTTGTACTTAAGTCGGCATTGTGCCTTTTGTATAAAATTCGGATGCAAACTCTGTCTTTCATCGTCAATAAGAAGGTCCAAGGGATACAGTAAACCTGAGGTGAAGCATCGGAATCTAAAACTGGACTCACAGTAGAGGTTCAAATCATGGAAAGTGAGAGTGTCAGTCCTCTTGTACTTAAGTCGGCATTGTGCCTTTTGTATTAAATTCGGATGCAATTTCTGTGTTTCATCGTCAATAAGAAGGTCCAAATGATACAGTAAACCTGAAGTGAAGCATCGGAATCTAAAACTGGTCTCACAGGGGAGGTTCAAATCATCGAAAGTGAGAGTGTCAGTCCTCTTGTACTTAAGTCCCCATTGTGCCGTTTGTATTAAATTTGGATGCAGTTTCTGTGTTTGATCGTCAATAAGAAGGTTCAAGGGATACTGTAAACCTGAAGTGAGGCATCGGAATCTAAAACTACACTCACAGGAGAGGTTCAAATCATAGAAAGTTAGAGTGTCTGTCTTCTTGTCCTTAAGTCGGCATTGTGCCTTTTGTATTGAATTCGGATGCAAACTCTGTGTTTCATCGTCAATAAGAAGGTCCAAGGGATACAGTAAACCTGAGGTGAAGCATCGGAATCTAAAACTGGACTCACAGTAGAGGTTCAAATCATAGAAAGTAAGAGTGTCAGTCCTCTTGTACTTAAGTCGGCATTGTGCTTTTGTATTAAATTCGGATGCAATTTCTGTGTTTCATCGTCAATAAGAAGGTCCAAATGATACAGTAAACCTGAAGTGAAGCGTCGGAATCTTAAACTGGTCTCACAGGAGAGGTTCAAATCATAGAAAGTGAGAGTGTCAGTCCTCTTGTACTGAAGTCGGCATTGTGCCATTTGTATTAAATTCGGATGCACTTTCTGTGTTTCATCGTCAATAAGAAGGTCCAAGGGATACAGTAAACCTGAAGTGAAGCATCGGAATCCAAAACTGGACTCCCAGGAGAGGTCAAATCATAGAAAGTGAGAGTGTCAGTCCTCTTGTACTTAATTCGGCATTGTGCCATTTGTATTAAATACGGATGCAATTTCTGTGTTTCATCGTCAATACGAAGGTTCAAGGGATACAGTAAACCTGAAGTGAAGCATCGGAATCTAAAACTGGACTCACAGGAGAGGTTCTAATCATTGAAAGTGAGAGTGTCAGTCCTCTTTTACTTAAGTCGGCATTGTGCCTTTTGTATTAAATTCGGATGCAATTTCTCTGTTTCATCTTCAATAAGAAGGTCCAAGGGATACAGTAAACCTGAAGTGAAGCATCGGAATCTAAAACTAGACTCACAGGAGAGGTTCACATCATTGAAAGTTAGAGTGTCAGTCCTCTTGTACTTAAGTCGGCATTGTGCCATTTGTATTAAATTCCGATGCAATTTCTGTGTTTCATCGTCAATATAAAGGTGCAAGGTATACAGTAAACCTGAAGTGAAGCATCGGAATCTAAAACTGGTCTCACAGGAGAGGTTCAAATCATAGAAAGTTAGAGTGTCTGTCCTCTTGTACTTAAGTCGGCATTGTGCCTTTTGCATTAAATTCGGATGCAAACTCTGTGTTTCATCGTCAATAAGAAGGTCCAAGGGATACAGTAAACGTGAGGTTAAGCATCGGAATCTAAAACTGGACTCACAGTAGAGGTTCAAATCATAGAAAGTGAGAGTGTCAGTCCTCTTGTACTTACGTTGCCATTGTGCCATTTGTATTAAATTTGGATGCAGTTTCTGTGTTTGATCGTCAATAAGAAGGTCAAGGGATACTGTAAACCTGAAGTGAAGCATCGGAATCTAAAACTAGACCCACAGGAGAGGTTCAAATCGTGGAAAGTTAGAGTGTCTGTCCTCTTGTACTTAAGTCGGCATTGTGCCTTTTGTATTTAATTCGTATGCAAACTCTGTGTTACATCGTCAATAAGAAGGTCCAAGGATACAGTTAACCTGAAGTGTAGCATCGGAATCCAAAACTGGACTCCCAGCAGAGGTCAAATCATAGAAAGTGAGAGTGTCAGTCCTCTTGTACTTAATTCGGCATTGTGCCATTTGTATTAAATTCGGATGCAATTTCTGTCTTTCATCGTCAATAAAAAGGTCCAAGGGATACAGTAA
>NW_025728740.1:0-43946 GCF_021461385.2 Schistocerca piceifrons
ATAGACCCTTGCAGACTAGTCGGCTGGAGGACGATGTATTGATTCTGGACGTAATTGGATGTTCCATCGTCTTTAGGAAGCCCTTAACGTTACAATTAACAATTACTTTAGCGTCGGATTTGAAAATCTAGACTAACAGGAGACGGATCATAAGTTGCCCGAGGCAGCAATATCCCCTTGTAGATAAGTCGGCTGGAGGACGATATATTGAATCTCGACGGAATTTGAGTGTTCCATCGTCATTAGGAGGCACTGAACCTTACAATTATTTATCAGATATGCGTCGGATTCTAAAATCTAGACTCTGAGGAGAACGACCATAAGGTACCGGAGGCAGCAATATCCCCGTGGAGGCAAGTTGGCTAAAGGACGATGTATTGAATCTCGACGCAATTTGAGTGTTCCATCGTCATTAGGAGGCCCTAAACCGTACAATTAACTATAAGTTTTGCGTCTGATTCGAAATTTAGACTCACATGGGAACGACCATAAGGTGCCCGAGGCAGCAATAGACCCTTGGAGACAAGTCGGCTGGAGGACGATGTATTGATTCTCGACGCAATTTGAGTGTTCCATCGTCATTAAGAGGCGCTGAACGTAACAATTAACTATCAGTTTTGCGTCGGATACGAAAATCTACACTCACAGGAGACGGAACAAATGGAGCCCGAGGCGTCTACATCCCTTGGAGACAAGGCGGCTGGAGGACGATGTATTGAATCTCGACGTAATTTGAGTGTTCCATCATCATTAGGTGGCCCTTAACGTTTCAATTAACTATCAGTTTTGCGTCTGATTCGAAAATTTAGACTCATAGGAGAACGACCATAAGGTGCCCGAGGCATCAATTGACCCTTGGTGACAAGTCGGCTTGGGGACGATGTATTGAATTTCGACACAATTTGAGTGTTCCATCGTCATTATGAGACCCTGAACGTTACAATTAACTATCAGTTTTTCGTCTGATTCGCAAATTTAGACTCACTGGAGAACGACGATAATGTGCCCGAGGCAGCAATAGACCCTTGGAGACAAGTCGGCTGAATGACGATGTATTGAATCTCGACGCAATTTGAGTGTTCCATCGTCATTAGAGTCCCTGAACGTTACAATTAACTATCAGTTTTGCGTCGGTTTCGAAAACCTAGACTCACAGGCGAACCACCATAAGGCGCCAGAGGCAGCAATAAACCCTTGGAGACAAGTCGGCTGAATGACGATTTATAGAATCTCGACAACATTTTAGTGTTCCATTGTCATTAGGAGGCGCTGAACGTTACAAATAACTATCAGCAATGCGTCGGATTCGAAAATCTAGACTCACAGGAGAACGACCATAAGGTGCCAGAGGCTGCAATAGACCCTTCGAGACAAGTCGGCTGAATGGTGATGTATTGAAACTAGACGCAATTTGAGTGTTCCATCGTCAATAGGAGGCCATTAACATTACAACTAAGTATCAGTTATGCGTCGGATTCGAAAATGTAGACTCACAGGAGAACGACCATAAGGTGCCCGAGGCAGCAATAGACCCTTGGAGACAATTCGGCTGGAGGTCGATGTATTGCATCTCGACGCAATTTGAGTGTTCCATCGTCATTAGGAGGTCAAGAACGTTACAATTAACTGTCAGCTTTGCGTCGGATTCGAAAATCTAGACTCACAGGAGAACCACCATAAGGTGCCAGAGGCAGCAAGAGACTCTTGGAGACAAGTCGGCTGATGGACGATGTATTGCATCTCGACGCAATTTGAGTCTTCCAACGTCATTAGGAGGCACTGAACGTTACGATTAACTTGCAGTTTCGCGACGGATTCGAAAATCTACACTCACAGGAGACGGACCATATGGTACCCAAGGCAGCAATATCCCCTTGGAGACAAGTCGGCTGGTGGACGATGTATTGAATCTCGACGCAATTTGAGTGTTCCATATTCGTTAGGAGGCCCTTAACGTTACAATTAACTATTAGTTTTGCGTGGGATTTGAAAATCTAAACGCACAGGAGCACGACCATAAGGTGCCAGAGGCAGCAATAGACCCTTGGAGGCAAGTCGGCTGAAGGACGATGTATTGAATCTCGGCGCAATTTGAGTGTTCCAGCGTCATTAGCAGGCCCTGAACGTTACAATTAACTAGCAGTTTCGCGTCGGATCCGAAAATCTTGTCTCACAGAAACGGCCCATATGGTGCCTAAGGCAGCAATATCCCCTTGGAGACAAGTCGGCGCGAGGACGATGTATTGAGACTCGACGCAATTTGAGTGTTCCGTCGTATTAGGAGGCTCTTAACGTTAGAATTAACTATAAGCTTTGCGTCTCATTCGAAAATTTAGACTCACAGGAGAACGACCATAAGGTGCCCGAGGCAGCAATAGACCCTTGGAGACAAGTCGGCTGGAGGTCGATGTATTGAATCTCGACGCAATTTGAGAGTTCCAAAGTCATTAAGAGGCACTGAACGGTACAATTAACTAGCAGTTTCGCGTCGGATTCGAAAATTTAGACTCACAGGAACGGACCATATTGTGCCCAAGGCAGGACTGCTGGAGGACATGTATTGAATCTCGACACAATTTGAGTGTTCCATCGTCGATTGGAGGCCCTGAACGTTACAATTCACTATCAGTTTTGCGTTGGATTCTAAAATCTAGACTCACAGGAGAACGACCATAAGATGCCCGAGGCAGCAATAGACCCTTGGAGACAAGTCGGCTGAATGACTATGTATTGAATCTCGACAAAAATTTAGTTTTCCATCGTCATTACGAGGCGCTGAACCTTACAATTAACTATGAGCAATGCAACGGATTCTAAATTCTAGACTCACAGGAGAACGACCTTAAGGTGCCCGAGGCAGCAATAGACCCTTGGAGACTAGTCGGCTGGAGGCCGATGTATTGAATCTCGACGCAATTTGAATGTTCCATCGTCATTAAGAGGCGCTGAACGTAACTATTAACTATCAGTTTTGCGTCGGATACGAAAATCTACGCTCACAGGAGACGGAACAAATGGAGCCCGAGGCAGCTACATCCCCTTGGAGACAAGGCGGCTGGAGGACGATGTATTGAATCTCGACGTAATTTGAGTGTTCCATCATCATTAGATGGCCCTTAACGTTACAATTAACTATTAGTTTTGCGTCTGATTCGAAAATTTAGACTCAAACGAGAACGACCATAAGGTGCCTGAGGCATCAATAGACCCTTGGTGACAAGTCGGCTTGAGGACGATGTATTGAATTTCGACGCAATTTTAGTGTTCCATCGTCATTAGGAGGCGCTGAACATTTCAATTAACTATCAGTTATGCGTCGGATTTGAAAATTTAGACTCACAGGAGAACGACCATAAGGTGCCCGAGGCAGCAATAGACCTTTCGAGACAAGTCGGCTGGAGGTCGATGTATTGAATCTCGACATAATTTTAGTGTTCCATCGTCATTAGGAGGCGCTGAACGTTACAATTAACTATCACCAACGCGTCGGATTCGAAAATCTAGACTCACAGGAGAACGACCTTAAAGTGCCCGAGGCAGCAATAGACCCTTGGAGACTAGTCGGCTGGAGAACGATGTATTGAATGTCGACGCAATTTGAGTGTTCCATCGTCATTAGGAGGCGCTGAACGTTACAATTAACAATCGGTTTAGCGTCGGATTCGAAAAAGTAGACTCACAGGAGAACGACCATAAGGTGCCCGAGGCAGCAGTAGACCCTTCGAGACAAGTCGGCTGAATGGCGATGTATTGAAACTAGACGCAATTTGAGTGTTCCATCGTCAATAGGAGGTCATTAACATTACAATTAAGTATCAGTTATGCGTCGGATTCGAAAATCTAGACTCACAGGAGAGGGATCATAAGTTGGCCGAGGCAGCAATATCCCCTTGTAGATAAGTCGGCTGGAGGACGATGTATTGAACCTCGACGCAATTTGAGTGTTGCATCGTCATTAGGAGGCGCTGAACGTTACAACTAACTATCAGTTTTGGGTCCGATACGAAAATCTAGAGTCATAGGAGACGGACCATATGGTGCCCGAGGCAGCAATAGACCCTTGGAGAGAAGTCGGCTGAATCACGATGTATTGAAACTAGACGCAATGTGAGTGTTCCATCGTCGTTAGGAGGCCATTAACATTACAATTAAGCATCAGTTATGCGTCGGATTCGAAAATCTAGACTCACAGGAGACGGATCATAAGTTGCCCGAGGCAGCAAAATCCCCTTGTAGATAAGTCGGCTGGAGGACGATGTATTGAATCTCGACGCAATTTTAGTGTTGCATCGTCATTAGGAGGCGCTGAACGTTACACTTAACTATCATTTTTGGGTCGGATACGAAAATCTAGAGTCATAGGAGTCGGACCATATGGTGCCCGAGGAGACAAGTCGGCTGGAGGACGATGTATTGAATCTCGACATAATTTGAGTGTTCCATCGTCATTAGGAGGCCCTGAGCTTTACAATTAACTATCAGTTATGCGTCGGATTCGAAAATCTAGACTCTGAGGAGAACGACCATAAGGTGCCTGAGGCAGCAATAGACCCTTGGAGACAAGTCGGCTGGAGGTCGATATATTGCATCTCGACGCAATTTGAGTGTTCCATCGTCATTAGAGTCCCTGAACGTTACAATTAACTATCAGTTTTGCGTCGGTTTCGAAAACCTAGACTCACAGGAGAACCACCATAAGGCGCCCGAGGCAGCAATAAACCCTTGGAGACAAGTCGGCTGAATGACGATGTATTGAATCTCGACAAAATTTTAGTGTTGCATCGTCATTAGGAGGCGCTGAACGTTACAATTAACTATCACCAACGCGTCGGATTCGAAAATCTAGACTCACAGGAGAACGACCTTAAGGTGCCCGAGGCAGCAATAGAATCTTGGAGACTAGTCGGCTGGAGGACGATGTATTGAATCTCGACGCAATTTGAGTGTTCCATCGTCATTAGGAGGCGCTGAACGTAACAATTAAGTATCAGTTTTGCGTCGGATACGAAAATCTAGGCTCACAGGAGACGGAACATGTTGAGCCCGACGCAGCAACATCCCCTTGGAGACAAGGCGGCTGGAGGACGATGTATTGACTCTCGACGCAATTTGAGTGTTCCATATTCGTTAGGAGGTCCTGAACGTTACAATTAACAATCAGTTTTTCGTCTGATTTGCAAATTTAGACTCACTGGAGAACGACGATAATGTGCCCGAGGCAGCAATAGACCCTTGGAGACAAGTCGGCTGAATGACGATATATTTAATCTCGACGCAATTTGAGTGTTCCATCGTCATTAGGAGTCGCTGAACATTACAATTAACTATCAGTTATGCATCGGATTCGAAAATCTAGACTCACAGGAGAACGACCATAAGATGCCCGAGGCAGCAATAGATCCTTGGAGTCAAGTCGGCTGTAAGACGATGTATTGAATTTCGACGCAATTTGAGTGTTCCATCATCATTAGGAGGCCATGAACGTTAGAATTAACTATCAGATTTGCGTTGGATAAGAAAATCTAGACTCACAGGAGAACCACCATAGGGGGCCCGAGGCAGCAATAGACTCTTGGAGGCAAGTCGGCTGAAGAACGATGTTTTGAATCTCGGCGCAATTTGAGTGTTCCAGCGTCATTAGCAGGCCCTGAACGTTACAATTACCTAGCAGTTTCGCGTCGGATCCGAAATTCTTGACTCTCAGAAACGGCCCATATTGTGCCCAAGGCAGCAATATACCCTTGGAGACAAGTCGGCTCGAGAACGATGTATTGAGTCTCGACGCAATTTGAGTGTTCCATCGTCATTAGGAGGCTCTTAACGTTAGAATTTTGCGTCTCATTCGAAAATTTAGACTCACAGGAGAACGACCATAAGGTGCCCGAGGCAGCAATAGACCCTTGGAGACAAGTCGGCTGAATGACGATGTATTGAATCTCGACGCAATTTGAGTGTTCCATCGTCATTACGAGGCGCTGAACGTTACAATTAACTATCAGTATTGCGTCGGATACGAAAATCTAGACGCACAGGAGACGAATCATATGATGACCGAGGCAGCAATATCCCTTTGAAGACAAGTCGACTGGAGGACGATGTATTGAAACTAGACGATATTTGAGTGTTCCATCGTCAATAGGAGGCCATTAACATTACAATTAAGGATCAGTTATGCGTCGGATTCGAAAATCAACTCACAGGAGACGGATCATAAGTTGCCCGTGGCAGCAATATCCCATTGTAGATAAGTCGGCTGGAGGACGATGTATTGAATCTCGACGCAATTTGAGTGTTCCATCGTCATTAGGAGGTGCTGAACATTACAATTAACTATCTGTTATGCGTCGGATTCGAAAATGTAGACTCACAGGAGAACGACCATAAGGTGCCCGAGGCGGCAATAGACCCTTGGGGACAAGTCGGCTGGAGATTGATGTATTGCATCTCGACGCAATTTGAGTGTTCCATCGTCATTTGGAGGTCAAGAACGATGCAATTAACTATCAGCTTTGCGTCGGATTCGAAAATCTAGACTCACAGGAGAACCACCATAAGGTGCCAGAGGCAGCAAGAGACTCTTGGAGACAAGTCGGCTGAAGCTCGATGTATTGCATCTCGACGCAATTTGAGTCTTCCAACGTCATTATGAGGCACTGAACGTTACAATTAACTTGCAGTTTTGCGTCGGATTCGAAAAACTACACTCACAGGAGACGGACCATATGGTACCCAAGGCAGCAATATCCCCTTGGAGACAAGTCGGCTGAATGACGCTGTATTGAAACTAGACGCAATTTGAGTGTTCCATCGTCATTAGGAGGCCATTAACATTACAATTAAGCACCAGTAATGCGTCGGAATCGAAAATCTAGACTGACAGGAGACGGATCATAAGTTGCCCGAGGCAGCAATATCCCCTTGTAGATAAGTCGGCTGGAGGACGATGTATTGAATCTCGACGCAATTTTAGTGTTGCATCGTCATTAGGAGGCACTGAACGTTACACTTAACTATCAGTTTTGGGTCGGATACGAAAATCTAGAGTCATAGGAGACGGACCATATGGTAACCGAGGCAGCAATATCCGCTTGGAGACAAGTCGACTGGAGGACGATGTATTGAAACTAGACGCAATTTGAGTGTTCCATCGTCAATAGGAGGCCATTAACATTACAATTAAGGATCAGTTATGCGTCGGATTCGAAAATCTACTCACAGCAGACGGATCATAAGTTGCCCGTGGCAGCAATATCCCCTTGTAGATAAGTCGGCAGGAGGACGATGTTTTGAATCTCGACGCAATTTGAGTGTTCCATCGTCATTAGGAGGCGCTGAACATTACAATTAACTATCTGTTATGCGTCGGATTCGAAAATGTAGACTCACAGGAGAACGACCATAAGGTGCCCGAGGCAGCAATAGACCCTTGGAGACAAGTCGGCTGGAGATTGATGTATTGCATCTCGACGCAATTTGAGTGTTCCATCGTCATTAGGAGGTCAAGAACGATACAATTAACTATCAACTTTGCGTCGGATTCGAAAATCTAGACTCACAGGAGAACCACCATAAGGTTCCAGAGGCAGCAAGAGACTCTTGGAGACAAGTCGGCTTAAGGACGGTGTATTGCATCTCGACGCAATTTGAGTCTTCCAACGTCATTAGGAGGCACTGAACGTTACAATTAACTTGCAGTTTCGCGTCGGATTCGAAATCTACACTCACAGGAGACGGACCATATGGTACCCAAGGCAGCAATATCCCCTTGGAGACAAGTCGGCTGAATGACGCTGTATTGAAACTAGACGCAATTTGAGTGTTCCATCGTCATTAGGAGGCCATTAACATTACAATTAAGCACCAGTTATGCGTCGGAATCGAAAATCTAGACTCACAGGAGACGGATCATAAGTTGCCCGAGGCAGCAATATCCCCTTGTAGATAAGTCGGCTGGAGGACGATGCATTGTATCTCGACGCTATTTTAGTGTTGCATCGTCATTAGGAGGCGCTGAACGTTACACTTAACTATCAGTTTTGGGTCGGATACGAAAATCTAGAGTCATAGGAGACGGACCATATGGTGCCCGAGGCAGCAATATCCGCTTGGAGACAAGTCGACTGGAGGACGATGTATTGAAACTAGACGCAATTTGAGTGTTCCATCGTCAATAGGAGGCCATTAACATTACAATTAAGGATCAGTTATGCGTCGGATTCGAAAATCTACTCACAGCAGACGGATCATAAGTTGCCCGTGGCAGCAATATCCCCTTGTAGATAAGTCGGCTGGAGGACGATGTATTGAATCTCGACGCAATTTGAGTGTTCCATCGTCATTAGGAGGCGCTGAACATTACAATTAACTATCTGTTATGCGTCGGATTCGAAAATGTAGACTCACAGGAGAACGACCATAAGGTGCCCGAGGCAGCAATAGACCCTTGGAGACAAGTCGGCTGGAGATTGATGTATTGCATCTCGACGCAATTTGAGTGTTCCATCGTCATTAGGAGGTCAAGAACGATACAATTAACTATCAACTTTGCGTCGGATTCGAAAATCTAGACTCACAGGAGAACCACCATAAGGTTCCAGAGGCAGCAAGAGACTCTTGGAGACAAGTCGGCTTAAGGACGGTGTATTGCATCTCGACGCAATTTGAGTCTTCCAACGTCATTAGGAGGCACTGAACGTTACAATTAACTTGCAGATTCGCGTCGGATTCGAAATCTACACTCACAGGAGACGGACCATATGGTACCCAAGGCAGCAATATCCCCTTGGAGACAAGTCGGCTGAATGACGCTGTATTGAAAGTAGACGCAATTTGAGTGTTCCATCGTCATTAGGAGGCCATTAACATTACAATTAAGCACCAGTTATGCGTCGGAATCGAAAATCTAGACTCACTGGAGACGGATCATAAGTTGCCCGAGGCAGCAATATCCCCTTGTAGATAAGTCGGCTGGAGGACGATGCATTGAATCTCGACGCTATTTTAGTGTTGCATCGTCATTAGGAGGCGCTGAACGTTACAGTTAACTATCAGTTTTGGGTCGGATACGAAAATCTAGAGTCATAGGAGATGGACCATATGGTGCCCGAGGCAGCAATTTCCGCTTGGAGACAAGTCGGCTGGAGGACGATGTATTGAATCTCGACAAAATTTTAGTGTTCCATCGTCATTAGGAGGGGCTGAACGTTACAATTAACTATCAGCAATGCGTCGGATTCGAAAATCTAGACTCACAGGAGAACGACATTAAGGTGCCCGTGGCAGCAATAGACCCTTGGAGACTAGTCGGATGGGGGACGATGTATTGAATCAGGACGAAATTTGAGTGTTCCATTGTCATTAGGAGGCGAGAACGTTACAACTAACAATCAGTTTAGCGTCGAATTCGAAAAAGTAGACTCACAGAGAACGACCATAAGGTGCCCGAGGCAGCAATAGACCCTTGGAGACAAGTCGGCTGGAGGTCGATGTATTGCATCTCGACGCAATTTGAGTGTTCCATCGTCAATAGGTTGTCAAGAACGTTACAATTAACTGTCAGCTTTGCGTCGGATTCGAAAATCTAGACTCACAGGAGAACGACCATAAGGTGCCCGACGCAGCAATACACCCTTGGAGACAAGTCGGCTGGAGGACGATGTATTGAATCTCGACGCAATTTGAGTGTTGATTCCCCATTAGGAGGCGCTGAACCTTACAATTAACTATCAGTTTTGCGTCGGATACGAAAATCTAGACTCACAGGAGAACGACCATAAGGTGCCCGAGGCAGCAATACACCTTGGAGACAAGTCGGCTGGAGGACGATGTATTGAATCTCGACGCCATTTGAGTGTTGATTCGCCATTAGGAGGCACTGAACCTTACAATTAACTATCAGTTTTGCGTCGGATACGAAAATCTAGACTCACAGGAGAACGACCATAAGGTGCCCGGGGCAGCAATTGACCCTTGGAGACAAGTCGGCTGAATGACGATGTATTGAATCTCGACGCAATTTGAGTGTTTCATCGTCATTAGGAGGCGCTGAACGTTACAATTAACAATCAGTTTAGCGTCGGATTCGAAAAAGCAGACTCACAGGAGAACGACCATAAGGTGCCCGAGGCAGCAATAGGCCCTTCGAGACAAGTCGGCTGAATGGCGATGTATTGAAACTAGACGCAATTTGAGTGTTCCATCGTCAATAGGAGGCCATTAACATTACAATTAAGTATCAG
Organism: Schistocerca piceifrons; assembly: GCF_021461385.2. NCBI lineage: Eukaryota > Metazoa > Arthropoda > Insecta > Orthoptera > Acrididae > Schistocerca > Schistocerca piceifrons. The sequence continues at coordinate 10,239 of NW_025728740.1, forward strand.
TTATGCGTCGGATTCGAAAATGTAGACTCACAGGAGAACGACCATAAGGTGCCCGAGGCAGCAATAGACCCTTGGAGACAAGTCGGCTGGAGGTCGATGTATTGCACCTCGACGCAATTTGAGTGTTCCATCGTCAATAGGTGGTCAAGATCGTTACAATTAACTGTCAGCTTTGCGTCGGATTCGAAAATCTAGACTCACAGGAGAACGACCATAAGGTGCCCGACGCAGCAAACACCCTTGGAGACAAGTCGGCTGGAGGACGATGTATTGAATCTCGACGCAATTTGAGTGTTGATTCCCCATTAGGAGGCGCTGAACCTTACAATTAACTATCAGTTTTGGGTCGGATACGAAAATCTAGAGTCATAGGAGACGGACCATATGGTGCCCGAGGCAGCAATATCCGCTTGGAGACAAGTCGGCTGGAGGACGATGTATTGAATCTCGACGTAATTTGAGTGTTCCATCGTCATTAGGAGGCCCTGAGCTTTACAATTAACTATCAGTTTTGCGTCGGATTCGAAAATCTAGACTCACAGGAGAACGACCATAAGGTGCCCGACGCAGCAATACACCCTTGGAGACAAGTCGGCTGGAGGACGATGTATTGAATCTCGACGCAATTTGAGTGTTGATTCCCCATTAGGAGGCGCTGAACCTTACAATTAACTATCAGTTTTGCGTCGGTTTCGAAACCTAGACTCACAGGAGAACCAACATAAGGCGCCCGAGGCAGCAATAAACCCTTGGAGACAACTCGGCTGAATGACGATGCATTGAATCTCGACAAAAATTTAGTGTTCCATCGTCATTAGGAGGCGCTGAACGTTACAATTAACTATCAGCAATGCGTCGGATTCGTAAATCTAGACTCACAGGAGAACGACCTTAAGGTGCCCGAGGCAGCAATAGACCCTTGGAGACTAGTCGGCTGGAGGACGATGTATTGAATCTCGACGCAATTTGAGTGTTCCATCGTCATTAGGAGGCGCTGAACGTTACAATTAACAATCACTTTAGCGTCGGATTCGAAAATGTAGACTCACAGGAAAACGACCATAAGGTGCCCGAGGAAGCAATAGACCCTTCGAGACAAGTCGGCTGAATGGCGATGTATTGAAACTAGACGCAATTTGAGTGTTCCATCGTCAATAGGAGGTCATTAACATTACAATTAAGTATCAGTTATGCGTCGGATTCGAAAATCTAGACTCACAGGAGAGGGATCATAAGTTGGCCGAGACAGCAATATCCCCTTGTAGATAAGCTGGCTGGAGGACGATGTATTGAATCTCGACGCAATTTGAGTGTTCCAAAGTCATTAGGAGGCACTGAACGGTACAATTAACTATCAGTTTCGCGTCGGATTCGAAAATTTAGACTCACAGGAGATGGACCATATGGTGCCCAAGCCAGCAATATCCCCTTGGAGGCAAGACGGCTGGAGGACATGTATTGAATCTCGACGCAATTTGAGTGTTCCATCTTCTTTAGGAGGCCCTGAACGTTACAATTAACTATCAGTTTTGCGTTGGATTCTAAAATCTAGACTCACACGAGAACGACCTTAAGGTGCCCGAAGCAGCAATAGACCCTTGGAGACAAGTCGGCTGAATGACGATGCATTGAATCTCGATAAAAATTTAGTGTTCCATCGTCATTAAGAGGCGCTGAACGTTACAATTACCTATCAGCAATGCGTCGGATTCGAAAATCTAGACTCAAAGGAGAACGACCTAAAGGTGCCCGAGGCAGCAATAGCCCCTTGGAGACTAGTCGGCTGGAGGACGATGTATTGCATCTCGACGCAATTTGAGTCTTCCAACGTCATTAGGAGGCACTGAACGTTACAATTAACTTGCAGTTTCGCGTCGGATTCGAAAATCTACACTCACAGGTGACGGACCATATGGTACCTAAGGCAGCAATATCCCCTTGGAGTCAAGTCGGCTGAATGACGATGTATTGAAACTAGACGCAATTTGAGTGTTCCATCGTCATTAGGAGGCCATTAACATTACAATTAAGCACCAGTTATGCGTCGGAATCGAAAATCTAGACTCACAGGAGACGGATCATAAGTTGCCCGAGGCAGCAATATCCCCTTGTAGATAAGTCGGCTGGAGGACGATGCATTGAATCTCGACGCAATTTTAGTGTTGCATCGTCATTAGGAGGCGCTGAACGTTACAGTTAACTATCAGTTTTGGGTCGGATACGAAAATCTAGAGTCATAGGAGACCTACCATATGGTGCCCGAGGCAGCAATATCCCCGTGAAGACAAGTCGACTGGAGGACGATGTATTGAAACTAGATGCAATTTGAGTGTTCCATCGTCAATAGGTGGCCATTAACATTACAATTAAGGTTCAGTTATGCGTCGGATTCGAAAATCTACTCACAGCAGACAGATCATAAGTTGCCCGTGGCAGCAATATCCCCTTGTAGATAAGTCGGCTGGAGGACGATGTATTGAATCTCGACGCAATTTGAGTGTTCCATCGTCATTAGGAGGCGCTGAACTTTACAATTAACTATCTGTTATGCGTCGGATTCGAAAATGTAGACTCACAGGAGAACGACCATAAGGTGCCCGAGGCAGCAATAGACCCTTGGAGACAAGGCGGCTGGAGGACGATGTATTGAATCTCGACGCAATTTGAGTGTTCCATATTCGTTAGGAGGCCCTGAACGTTACAATTAACAATCAGTTTTTCGTCTGATTTGCAAATTTAGACTCACTGGAGAGCGACGATAATGTGCCCGAGGCAGCAATAGACCCTTGGAGACAAGTCGGCTGAATGACGATGTATTTAATCTCGACGCAAGTTGAGTGTTCCATCGTCATTAGGAGGCGCTGAACATTACAATTAACTATCAGTTATGCGTCGGATTCGAAAATCTAGACTCACAGGAGAACGACCATAAGATGCCCGAGGCAGCAATAGATCCTTGGAGTCAAGTCGGCTGGAGGACGATGTATTGAATTTCGACGCAATTTGAGTGTTCCATCGTCATTACGAGGCGCTGAACGTTACAATTAACTATCAGTTTTTCGTCGGATACGAAAATCTAGACGCACAGGAGACGGATCATAAGTTGCCCGAGGCAGCAATATCCCCTTGTAGATAAGTCGGCTGGAGGACGATGTATTGAATCTCGACGCAATTTTAGTGTTGCATCGTCATTAGGAGGCCATGAACGTTAGAATTAACTATCAGATTTGCGTTGGATTCGAAAATCTAGACTCACAGGAGGACCACCATAAGGTGCCCGGGGCAGCAATAGACTCTTGGAGGCAAGTCGGCCGAAGAACCATGTTTTGAATCTCGGCGCAATTTGAGTGTTCCAGCGTCATTAGCAGTTTCGCGTCGGATCCGAAAATCTTGACTCACAGAAACGGAACATATGGTGCCCAAGGCAGCAATATACCCTTGGAGACAAGTCGGCTCGAGGACGATGTATTGAGTCTCGACGCAATTTGAGTGTTCCATCGTCATTAGGAGGCTCTTAACGTTAGAATTTTGCGTCTCATTCGAAAATTTAGACTCACAGGAGAACGACCACAAGGTGCCCGAGGCAACAATAGACCCTTGGAGGCAAGTAGGCTGAATGACGATGTATTGAATCTCGACGCAATTTGAGTGTTCCATCGTCATTACGAGACGCTGAACGTTACAATTAACTATCAGTTTTGCGTCGGATACGAAAATCTAGACGCACAGGAGACGGATCATAAGTTGCCCGAGGCAGCAATATCCCCTTGTAGATAAGTCGGCTGCAGGACGATGTATTGAATCTCGACGCAATTTTAGTGTTGCATCGTCATTAGGAGGCGCTGAACGTTACAGTTAACTATCAGTTTTGGGTCGGATACGAAAATCTAGAGTCATAGGAGACCTACCTTATGGTGCCCGAGGCAGCAATATCCCCTTGAAGACAAGTCGACTGGAGGACGATGTATTGAAACTAGACGCAATTTGAGTGTTCCATCGTCAATAGGAGGCCATTAACATTACAATTAAGGTTCAGTTATGCGTCGGATTCGAAAATCTACTCACAGCAGACGGATCATAAGTTGCCCGTGGCAGCAATATCCCCTTGTAGATAAGTCGGCTGGAGGACGATGTATTGAATCTCGACGCAATTTGGGTGTTTCATCGTCATTAGGAGGCGCTGAAAATTACAATTAACTATCTGTTATGCGTCGGATTCGAAAATGTAGACTCACAGGAGAACGACCATAAGGTGCCCGAGGCAGCAATAGACCCTTGGAGACAAGTCGGCTGGAGATTGATGTATTGCATCTCGACGCAATTTGAGTGTTCCATCGTCATTAGGAGGTCAAGAACGATACAATTAACTTTCAGCTTTGCGTCGGATTCGAAAATCTAGACTCACAGGAGAACCACCATAAGGTGCCAGAGGCAGCAAGAGACTCTTGGAAACAAGTCTGCTGAAGGACGATGTATTGCATCTCGACGCAATTTGAGTCTTCCAACGTCATTAGGAGGTAACTTGCAGTTTCGCGTCGGATTCGAAAATCTACACTCACAGGAGACGGACCATATGGTACCCAAGGCAGCAATATCCCCTTGGAGACAAGTCGGCTGAATGACGCTGTATTGAAACTAGACGCAATTTGAGTGTTCCATCGTCATTAGGAGGCCATTAACATTACAATTAAGCACCAATTATGCGTCGGAATCGAAAATCTAGACTGACAGGAGACGGATCATAAGTTGCCCGAGGCAGCAATATCCCCTTGTAGATAAGTCATCTGGAGGACGATGTATTGAATCTCGACGCAATTTTAGTGTTGCATCGTCATTAGGAGGCGCTGAACGTTACACTTAACTATCAGTTTTGGGTCGGATACGAAAATCTAGAGTCATAGGAGACGGACCATATGGTGCCCGAGGCAGCAATATCCGCTTGGAGACAAGTCGACTGGAGGACGATGTATTGAAACTAGACGCAATTTGAGTGTTCCATCGTCAATAGGAGGCCATTAACATTACAATTAAGGATCTGTTATGCGTCGGATTCGAAAATCTACTCACAGCAGACGGATCATAAGTTGCCCGTGGCAGCAATATCCCCTTGTAGATAAGTGGGCTGGAGGACGATGTATTGAATCTCGACGCAATTTGGGTGTTTCATCGTCATTAGGAGGCGCTGAACATTACGATTAACTATCTGTTATGCGTCGGATTCGAAAATGTAGACTCACAGGAGAACGACCATAAGGTGCCCGAGGCAGCAATAGATCCTTGGAGACAAGTCGGCTGGAGATTGATGTATTGCATCTCGACGCAATTTGAGTATTCCATCGTCATTAGGAGGTCAAGAACGATACAATTAACTATGAGCTTTGCGTCGGATTCGAAAATCTAGACTCACAGGAGAACTACCATAAGGTGCCAGAGGCAGCAAGAGACTCTTGGAGACAAGTCTGCTGAAGGACGATGTATTGCATCTCGACGCAATTTGAGTCTTCCAACGTCATTAGGAGGCACTGAACGTTACAATTAACTTGCAGTTTCGCGTCGGATTCGAAAATCTACACTCACAGGAGACGGACCATATGGTACCTAAGGCAGCAATATCCCCTTGGAGTCAAGTCGGCTGAATGACGATGTATTGAAACTAGACGCAATTTGAGTGTTCCATCGTCATTAGGAGGCGCTGAACGTTACAATTAACAATCAGTTTAGCGTCGGATTCAAAAAAGTAGACTCACAGGAGAACGACCATAAGGTGCCCGAGACAGCAATAGACCCTTGGAGACAAGTCGGCTGAATGACGATGCATTGAATCTCGAGAAAAATTTAGTGTTCCATCGTCATTACGAGGCGCTGAACGTTACAATTAACTATCAGCAATGCGTCGGATTCGAAAATCTAGACTCACAGGAGAACGACCTAAAGGTGCCCGAGGCAGCAATAGGCCCTTGGAGACTAGTCGGCTGGAGGACGATGTATTGAATCTCGACGCAATTTGAGTGTTCCATCGTCATTAGGAGGCGCTGAACGTAACAATTAAGTATCAGTTTTGCGTCGGATACGAAAATCTAGACTCACAGGAGACGGAACATGTTGAGCCCGAGGCAGCAACATCCCCTTGGAGACAAGGCGGCTGGAGGACGATGTATTGAATCTCGACGCAATTTGAGTGTTCCATATTCGTTAGGAGGCCCTGAACGTTACAATTAACAATCAGTTTTTCGTCTGATTTGCAAATTTAGACTCACTGGAGAGCGACGATAATGTGCCCGAGGCAGCAATAGACCCTTGGAGACAAGTCGGCTGAATGACGATGTATTTAATCTCGACGCAAGTTGAGTGTTCCATCGTCATTAGGAGGCGCTGAACATTACAATTAACTATCAGTTATGCGTCGGATTTGAAAATCTAGACTCACAGGAGAACGACCATAAGATGCCCGAGGCAGCAATAGATCCTTGGAGTCAAGTCGGCTGGAGGACGATGTATTGAATTTCGACGCAATTTGAGTGTTCCATCGTCATTAGGAGGCCATGAACGTTAGAATTAACTATCAGATTTGCGTTGGATTCGAAAATCCAGACTCACAGGAGGACCACCATAAGGTGCCCGGGGCAGCAATAGACTCTTGGAGGCAAGTCGGCTGAAGAACGATGTTTTGAATCTCGGCGCAATTTGAGTGTTCCAGCGTCATTAGCAGGCCCTGAACGTTACAATTAACTAGCAGTTTCGCGTCGGATCCGAAAATCTTGACTCACAGAAACGGAACAAATGGTGCCCAAGGCAGCAATATACCCTTGGAGACAAGTCGGCTCGAGGACGATGTATTGAGTCTCGACGCAATTTGAGTGTTCCATCGTCATTAGGAGGCTCTTAACGTTAGAATTTTGAGTCTCATTCGAAAATTTAGACTCACAGGAGAACGACCATTAGGTGCCCGAGGCAACAATAGACCCTTGGAGGCAAGTCGGCTGAATGACGATGTATTGAATCTCGACGCAATTTGAGTGTTCCATCGTCATTACGAGGCGCTGAACGTTACAATTAACTATCAGTTTTGCGTCGGATACGAAAATCTAGACGCACAGGAGACGAATCATATGGTGACCGAGGCAGCAATATCCCCTTGAAGACAAGTCGACTGGAGGACGATGTATTGAAACTAGACGCAATTTGAGTGTTCCATCGTCAATAGGAGGCCATTAGCATTACAATTAAGGATCAGTAATGCGTCGGATTCGAAAATCTACTCACAGGAGACGGATCGTAAGTTGCCCGTGGCAGCAATATCCCCTTGTAGATAAGTCGGCTGCAGGACAATGTATTGAATCTCGACGCAATTTGAGTGTTCCATCGTCATTAGGAGGCTCTTAACGTTAGAATTTTGCGTCTCATTCGAAAATTTAGACTCACAGGAGAACGACCACAAGGTGCCCGAGGCAACAATAGACCCTTGGAGGCAAGTCGGCTGAATGACGATGTATTGAATCTCGACGCAATTTGAGTGTTCCATCGTCATTACGAGGCGCTGAACGTTACAATTAACTATCAGTTTTGCGTCGGATACGAAAATCTAGACGCACAGGAGACGGATCATAAGTTGCCCGAGGCAGCAATATCCCCTTGTAGATAAGTCGGCTGGAGGACGATGTATTGAATCTCGACGCAATTTTAGTGTTGCATCGTCATTAGGAGGCGCTGAACGTTACAGTTAACTATCAGTTTTGGGTCGGATACGAAAATCTAGAGTCATAGGAGACCTACCATATGGTGCCCGAGGCAGCAATATCCCCTTGAAGACAAGTCGACTGGAGGACGATGTATTGAAACTAGACCCCAATTTGAGTGTTCCATCGTCAATAGGAGGCCATTAACATTACAATTAAGGATCTGTTATGCGTCGGATTCGAAAATCTACTCACAGCAGACGGATCATAAGTTGCCCGTGGCAGCAATATCCCCTTGTAGATAAGTCGGCTGGAGGACGATGTATTGAATCTCGACGCAATTTGGGTGTTTCATCGTCATTAGGAGGCGCTGAACATTACAATTAACTATCTGTTATGCGTCGGATTCGAAAATGTAGACTCACAGGAGAACGACCATAAGGTGCCCGAGGCAGCAATAGACCCTTGGAGACAAGTCGGCTGGAGATTGATGTATTGCATCTCGACGCAATTTGAGTGTTCCATCGTCATTAGGAGGTCAAGAACGATACAATTAACTATCAGCTTTGCGTCGGATTCGAAAATCTAGATTCACAGGAGAACTACCATAAGGTGCCAGAGGCAGCAAGAGACTCTTGGAGACAAGTCTGCTGAAGGACGATGTATTGCATCTCGACGCAATTTGAGTCTTCCAACGTCATTAGGAGGCACTGAACGTTACAATTAACTTGCAGATTCGCGTCGGATTCGAAAATCTACACTCACAGGAGACGGCCCATATGGTACCCAAGGCAGCAATATACCCTTGGAGACAAGTCGGCTGAATGACGATGTATTGAAACTAGACGCAATTTGAGTGTTCCATCGTCATTAGGAGGCCATTAACATTACAATTAAGCACCAGTTATGCGTCGTAATCGAAAATCTAGACTCACAGGAGACGGATCATAAGTTGCCCGATGCAGCATTATCCCCTTGTAGATAAGTCGGCTGGAGGACGATGTATGGAATCTCGACGCAATTTTAGTGTTGCATCGTCATTAGGAGGCGCTGAACGTTACAGTTAACTATCAGTTTTGGGTCGGATACGAAAATCTAGAGTCATAGGAGACCTACCATATGGTGCCCGAGGCAGCAATATCCGCTTGGAGACAAGTCGACTGGAGGACGATGTATTGAAACTAGACGCAATTTGAGTGTTCCATCGTCAATAGGAGGCCATTAACATTACAATTAAGGATCTGTTATGCGTCGGATTCGAAAATCTACTCACAGCAGACGGATCATAAGTTGCCCGTGGCAGCAATATCCCCTTGTAGATAAGTCGGCTGGAGGACGATGAATTGAATCTCGACGCAATTTGAGTGTTCCATCGTCATTAGGAGGCGCTGAACATTACAATTAACTATCTGTTATGCGTCGGATTCGAAAATGTAGACTCACTGGAGAACGACCATAAGGTGCCCGAGGCAGCAATAGACCCTTGGAGCCAAGTCGGCTGGAGATTGATGTATTGCATCACGACGCAATTTGAGTGTTCCATCGTCATTAGGAGGTCAAGAACGATACAATTAACTATCAACTTTGCGTGGGATTCGAAAATCTAGACTCACAGGAGAACCACCATAAGGTTCCAGAGGCAGCAAGAGACTCTTGGAGACACGTCGGCTTAAGGACGATGTATTGCATCTCGACGCAATTTGAGTCTTCCAACGTCATTAGGAGGCTCTGAACGTTACAATTAACTTGCAGTTTCTCGTCGGATTCGAAAATCTACACTCACAGGAGACGGACCATATGGTACCCAAGGCAGCAATATCCCCTTGTAGATAAGTCGGCTGGAGGACGATGCATTGAATCTCGACGCTATTTTAGTGTTGCATCGTCATTAGGAGGCGCTGAACGTTACAGTTAACTATCAGTTTTGGGTCGGATACGGATATCTAGAGTCATAGGAGACGGACCATATGGTGCCCGAGGCAGCAATTTCCGCTTGGAGACAAGTCGGCTGGAGGACGATGTATTGAATCTCGACGCAATTTGAGTGTTCCATCGTCATTAGGAGGGGCTGAACGTTACAATTAACTATCAGCAATGCGTCGGATTCGAAAATCTAGACTCACAGGAGAACGACATTAAGGTGCCCGTGGCAGCAATAGACCCTTGGAGACTAGTCGGATGGAGGACGATGTATTGAATCTGGACGCAATTTGAGTGTACCATTGTCATTAGGCGGCGAGAACGTTACAATTAACAATCAGTTTAGCGTCGAATTCGAAAAAGTAGACTCACAGGAGAACGACTATAAGGTGCCCGAGGCAGCAATAGACCCTTCGAGACAAGTCGGCTGAATGGCGATGTATTGAAACTAGACGCAATTTGAGTGTTCCATCGTCAATAGGAGGCCATTAACATTACAATTAAGTTTCAGTTATGCGTCGGATTCGAAAATGTAGACTCACAGGAGAACGACCATAAGGTGCCCGAGGCAGCAATAGACCCTTGGAGACAAGTCGGCTGGAGGTCGATGTATTGCATCTCGACGCAATTTGAGTGTTCCATCGTCAATAGGTGGTCAAGAACGTTACAATTAACTGTCAGCTTTGCGTCGGATTCGAAATCTAGACTCACAGGAGAACGACCATAAGGTGCCCGACGCAGCAATACACCCTTGGAGACAAGTCGGCTGGAGGACGATGTATTGAATCTCGACGCAATTTGAGTGTTGATTCCCCATTAGGAGGCGCTGAACCTTACAATTAACTATCAGTTTTGCGTCGGATACGAAAATCTAGACTCACAGGAGAACGGCCATAAGGTGCCCGATGCAGCAATACACCCTTGGAGACAAGTCGGCTGGAGAACGATGTATTGAATCTCGACGCAATTTGAGTGTTGATTCGCCATTAGGAGGCGCTGAACCTTACAATTAACTATCAGTTTTGCGTCGGATAGGAAAATCTAGACTCACAGGAGAACGACCATAAGGTGCCCGGGGCAGCAATTGACCCTTGGAGACAAGTCGGCTGAATGACGATGTATTGAATCTCGACGCAATTTGAGTGTTGAATCGTCATTAGGAGGCGCTGAATGTTACAATTAACAATCAGTTTAGCGTCGGATTCGAAAAAGCAGACTCACAGGAGAACGACCATAAGGTGCCCGAGGCAGCAATAGGCCCTTCGAGACAAGTCGGCTGAATGGCGATGTATTGAAACTAGACGCAATTTGAGTGTTCCTTCGTCAATAGGAGGCCATTAACATTACAATTAAGTATCAGTTATGCGTCGGATTCGAAAATGTAGACTCACAGGAGAACGACCATAAGGTGCCCGAGGCAGCAATAGACCCTTGGAGACAAGTCGGCTGGAGGTCGATGTATTGCACCTCGACGCAATTTGAGTGTTGATTCCCCATTAGGAGGCGCTGAACCTTACAATTAACTATCAGTTTTGGGTCGGATACGAAAATCTAGAGTCATAGGAGACGGACCATATGGTGCCCGAGGCAGCAATATCCGCTTGGAGACAAGTCGGCTGGAGGACGATGTATTGAATCTCGACGTAATTTGAGTGTTCCATCGTCATTAGGAGGCCCTGAGCTTTACAATTAACTATCAGTTTTGCGTCGGATTCGAAAATCTAGACTCACAGGAGAACGACCATAAGGTGCCCGACGCAGCATACACCCTTGGAGACAAGTCGGCTGGAGGACGATGTATTGAATCTCGACGCAATTTGAGTGTTGATTCCCCATTAGGAGGCGCTGAACCTTACAATTAACTATCAGTTTTGCGTCGGTTTCGAAAACCTAGACTCACAGGAGAACCAACATAAGGCGCCCGAGGCCGCAATAAACCCTTGGAGACAAGTCGGCTGAATGACGATGTATTGAATCTCGACAAAATTTTAGTGTTCCATCGTCATTAGGAGGCGCTGAACGTTACAATTAACTTTCAGCAATGCGTCGGATTCGAAAATCTAGACTCACAGGAGAACGACATTAAGGTGCCCGAGGCAGCAATAGACCCTTGGAGACTAGTCGGCTGGAGGACGATGTATTGAATCTCGACGCAATTTGAGTGTTCCATCGTCATTAGGAGGCGCTGAACGTTACAATTAACAATCAGTTTAGCGTCGGATTCGAAAAAGTAGACTCACAGGAGAACGACCATAAGGTGCCCGAGGCAGCAATAGACCCTTCGAGACAAGTCGGCTGATTGGCGATGTATTGAAACTAGACGCAATTTGAGTGTTCCATCGTCAATAGGAGGTCATTAACATTACAATTAAGTATCAGTTATGCGTCGGATTCGAAAATCTAGACTCACAGGAGAGGGATCATAAGTTGGCCGAGACAGCAATATCCCCTTGTAGATAAGCTGGCTTGAGGACGATGTATTGAATCTCGACGCAATTTGAGTGTTCCAAAGTCATTAGGAGGCACTGAACGGTACAATTAATTAGCAGTTTCGCGTCGGATTCGAAAATTTAGACTCACAGGACATGGACCATATGGTGCCCAAGCCAGCAATATCCCCTTGGAGGCAAGACGGCTGGAGGACATGTATTGAATCTCGACGCAATTTGAGTGTTCCATCTTAAATAGGAGGCCCTGAACGTTACAATTAACTATCAGTTTTGCGTTGGATTCTAAAATCTAGACTCACACGAGAACGACCATAAGGTGCCCAAGGCAGCAATAGACCCTTGGAGACAAGTCGGCTGAATGACGATGCATTGAATCTCGAGAAAAATTTAGTGTTCCATCGTCATTAGGAGGCGCTGAACGTTACAATTACCTATCAGCAATGCGTCGGATTCGAAAATCTAGACTCACAGGAGAACGACTTAAAGGTGCCCGAGGCAGCAATAGACCCTTGGAGACTAGTCGGCTGGAGGACGATGTATTGCATCTCGACGCAATTTGAGTCTTCCAACGTCATTAGGAGGCACTGAACGTTACAATTAACTTGCAGTTTCGCGTCGGATTCGAAAATCTACACTCACAGGAGACGGACCATATGGTACCTAAGGCAGCAATATCCCCTTGGAGTCAAGTCGGCTGAATGACGATGTATTGAAACTAGACGCAATTTGAGTGTTCCATCGTCATTAGGAGGCCATTAACATTACAATTAAGCACCAGTTATGCGTCGGAATCGAAAATCTAGACTCACAGGAGGCGGATCATAAGTTGCCCGAGGCAGCTATATCCCCTTGTAGATAAGTCGGCTGGAGGACGATGTATTGAATCTCGACGCAATTTTAGTGTTGCATCGTCATTAGGAGGCGCTGAACGTTACAGTTAACTATCAGTTTTGGGTCGGATACGAAAATCTAGAGTCATAGGAGACGGACCATATGGTGCCCGAGGCAGCAATATCCGCTTGGAGACAAGTCGGCTGGAGGACGATGTATTGAATCTCGATTAAATTTTAGTGTTCCATCGTCATTAGGAGGCGCTGAACGTTACAATTAACTATCAGCAATGCGTCGGATTCGAAAATCTAGACTCACAGGAGAACGACCTTAAGGTGCCCGAGGCCGCAATAGACCCTTGGAGACTAGTCGGCTGGAGGACGATGTATTGAATCTCGACGCATTTTGAGTGTTCCATCGTCATTAGGAGGCGCTGAACGTTACAATTAACAATCAGTTTAGCGTCGAATTCGAAAAAGTAGACTCACAGGAGAACGACCATAAGGTGCCCGAGGCAGCAATAGACCCTTCGAGACATGTCGGCTGAATTGCGATGTTTTGGACTAGACGCAATTTGAGTGTTCCATCGTCATTAGGAGGCCATTAACATTACAATTAAGCATGAGTTATGCGTCGGATTCGAAAATCTACACTCACAGGAGACGGATCATAAGTTGCCCGGGGCAGCAATATCCCCTTGTAGATAAGTCGGCTGGAGGACGATGTATTGAATCTCGATTAAATTTTAGTGTTCCATCGTCATTAGGAGGCGCTGAACGTTACAATTAACTATCAGCAATGCGTCGGATTCGAAAATCTAGACTCACAGGAGAACGACCTTAAGGTGCCCGAGGCAGCAATAGACCCTTGGAGACAAGTCGGCTGGAGATTGATGTATTGCATCTCGACGCAATTTGAGTGTTCCATCGTCATTAGGAGGCCATGAACGTTAGAATTAACTATCAGATTTGCGTCGGATTCGAAAATCTACACTCACAGGAGACGGACCCAAGGCAGCAATATCCCCTTGGAGACAAGTCTTCTGAATGACGATGTATTGAAACTAGACGCAATTTGAGTGTTCCATCGTCATTAGGAGGCCATTAACATTACAATTAAGCACCAGTTATGCGTCGGAATCGAAAATCTAGACTCACAGGAGACGGATCATAAGTTGCCCGACGCAGCAATATCCCCTTGTAGATAAGTCGGCTGGAGGACGATGTATTGAATCTCAACGCAATTTGAGTGTTCCATCGTCAATAGGTGGTCAAGAACGTTACAATTAACTGTCAGCTTTGCGTCGGATTCGAAAATCTAGACTCACAGGAGAACGACCATAAGGTGCCAGAGGCAGCAAGAGCCTCTTGGAGACAAGTCGGCTGGAGGACGATGTATTGAATCTCGACGCAATTTTAGTGTTGCATCGTCATTAGGAGGCGCTGAACGTTACAGTTAACTATCAGTTTTGGGTCGGATACGAAAATCTAGAGTCATAGGAGACGGACCATATGGTGCCCGAGGCAGCAATATCCGCTTGGAGACAAGTCGGCTGGAGGACGATGTATTGAATCTCGATTAAATTTTAGTGTTCCATCGTCATTAGGAGGCGCTGAACGTTACAATTAACTATCAGCAATGCGTCGGATTCGAAAATCTAGACTCACAGGAGAACGACCTTAAGGTGCCCGAGGCCGCAATAGACCCTTGGAGACTAGTCGGCTGGAGGACGATGTATTGAATCTCGACGCATTTTGAGTGTTCCATCGTCATTAGGAGGCGCTGAACGTTACAATTAACAATCAGTTTAGCGTCGAATTCGAAAAAGTAGACTCACAGGAGAACGACCATAAGGTGCCCGAGGCAGCAATAGACCCTTCGAGACATGTCGGCTGAATTGCGATGTTTTGGACTAGACGCAATTTGAGTGTTCCATCGTCATTAGGAGGCCATTAACATTACAATTAAGCATGAGTTATGCGTCGGATTCGAAAATCTACACTCACAGGAGACGGATCATAAGTTGCCCGGGGCAGCAATATCCCCTTGTAGATAAGTCGGCAGGAGGACGATGTATTGAATCTCGATTAAATTTTAGTGTTCCATCGTCATTAGGAGGCGCTGAACGTTACAATTAACTATCAGCAATGCGTCGGATTCGAAAATCTAGACTCACAGGAGAACGACCTTAAGGTGCCCGAGGCAGCAATAGACCCTTGGAGACAAGTCGGCTGGAGATTGATGTATTGCATCTCGACGCAATTTGAGTGTTCCATTGTCATTAGGAGGCCATGAACGTTAGAATTAACTATCAGATTTGCGTCGGATTCGAAAATCTACACTCACAGGAGACGGACCCAAGGCAGCAATATCCCCTTGGAGACAAGTCTTCTGAATGACGATGTATTGAAACTAGACGCAATTTGAGTGTTCCATCGTCATTAGGAGGCCATTAACATTACAATTAAGCACCAGTTATGCGTCGGAATCGAAAATCTAGACTCACAGGAGACGGATCATAAGTTGCCCGACGCAGCAATATCCCCTTGTAGATAAGTCGACTGGAGGACGATGCATTGAATCTCGACGCAATTTTAGTGTTGCACCGTCATTAGGAGGCGCTGAACGTTACAGTTAACTATCAGTTTTGGGTCGGATACGAAAATCTAGAGTCATAGGAGACCTACCATATGGTGCCCGAGGCAGCAATATCCCCTTGAAGACAAGTCGACTGGAGGACGATGTATTGAAACTAGACGCAATTTGAGTGTTCCATCGTCAATAGGAGGCCATTAACATTACAATTAAGGTTCAGTTATGCATCGGATTCGAAAATCTACTCACAGCAGACGGATCATAAGTTGCCCGTGGCAGCAATATCCCCTTGTAGATAAGTCGGCTGGAGGACGATGTATTGAATCTCGACGCAATTTGGGTGTTTCATCGTCATTAGGAGGCGCTGAAAATTACAATTAACTATCTGTTATGCGTCGGATTCGAAAATGTAGACTCACAGGAGAACGACCATAAGGTGCCCGAGGCAGCAATAGACCCTTGGAGACAAGTCGGCTGGAGATTGATGTATTGCATCTCGCCGCAATTTGAGTCTTCCATCGTCATTAGGAGGTCAAGAACGATACAATTAACTTTCAGCTTTGCGTCGGATTCGAAAATCTAGACTCACAGGAGAACCACCATAAGGTGCCAGAGGCAGCAAGAGACTCTTGGAGACAAGTCTGCTGAAGGACGATGTATTGCATCTCGACGCAATTTGAGTCTTCCAACGTCATTAGGAGGCACTGAACGTTACAATTAACTTGCAGTTTCGCGTCGGATTCGAAAATCTACACTCACAGGAGACGGACCATATGGTACCCAAGGCAGCAATATCCCCTTGGAGACAAGTCGGCTGAATGACGCTGTATTGAAACTAGACGCAATTTGAGTGTTCCATCGTCATTAGGAGGCCATTAACATTACAATTAAGCACCAATTATGCGTCGGAATCGAAAATCTAGACTGACAGGAGACGGATCATAAGTTGCCCGAGGCAGCAATATCCTCTTGTAGATAAGTCATCTGGAGGACGATGTATTGAATCTCGACGCAATTTTAGTGTTGCATCGTCATTAGGAGGCGCTGAACGTTACACTTAACTATCAGTTTTGGGTCGGATACGAAAATCTAGAGTCATAGGAGACGGACCATATGGTGCCCGAGGCAGCAATATCCGCTTGGAGACAAGTCGACTGGAGGACGATGTATTGAAACTAGACGCAATTTGAGTGTTCCATCGTCAATAGGAGGCCATTAACATTACAATTAAGGATCTGTTATGCGTCGGATTCGAAAATCTACTCACAGCAGACGGATCATAAGTTGCCCGTGGCAGCAATATCCCCTTGTAGATAAGTGGGCTGGAGGACGATGTATTGAATCTCGACGCAATTTGGGTGTTTCATCGTCATTAGGAGGCGCTGAACATTGCAATTAACTATCTGTTATGCGTCGGATTCGAAAATGTAGACTCACAGGAGAACGACCATAAGGTGCCCGAGGCAGCAATAGACCCTTGGAGACAAGTTGGCTGGAGATTGATGTATTGCATCTCGACGCAATTTGAGTGTTCCATCGTCATTAGGAGGTCAAGAACGATACAATTAACTATGAGCTTTGCGTCGGATTCGAAAATCTAGACTCACAGGAGAACTACCATAAGGTGCCAGAGGCAGCAAGAGACCCTTGGAGACAAGTCTGCAGAAGGACGATGTATTGCATCTCGACGCAATTTGAGTCTTCCAACGTCATTAGGAGGCACTGAACGTTACAATTAACTTGCAGTTTCGCGTCGGATTCGAAAATCTACACTCACAGGAGACGGACCATATGGTACCTAAGGCAGCAATATCCCCTTGGAGTCAAGTCGGCTGAATGACGATGTATTGAAACTAGACGCAATTTGAGTGTTCCATCGTCATTAGGAGGCGCTGAACGTTACAATTAACAATCAGTTTAGCGTCGGATTCAAAAAAGTAGACTCACAGGAGAACGACCATAAGGTGCCCGAGACAGCAATAGACCCTTGGAGACAAGTCGGCTGAATGACGATGCATTGAATCTCGAGAAAAATTTAGTGTTCCATCGTCATTAGGAGGCGCTGAACGTTACAATTAACTATCAGCAATGCGTCGGATTCGAAAATCTAGACTCACAGGAGAACGACCTAAAGGTGCCCGAGGCAGCAATAGGCCCTTGGAGACTAGTCGGCTGGAGGACGATGTATTGAATCTCGACGCAATTTGAGTGTTCCATCGTCATTAGGAGGCGCTGAACGTAACAATTAAGTATCAGTTTTGCGTCGGATACGAAAATCTAGACTCACAGGAGACGGAACATGTTGAGCCCGAGGCAGCAACATCCCCTTGGAGACAAGGCGGCTGGAGGACGATGTATTGAATCTCGACGCAATTTGAGTGTTCCATATTCGTTAGGAGGCCCTGAACGTTACAATTAACAATCAGTTTTTCGTCTGATTTGCAAATTTAGACTCACTGGAGAGCGACGATAATGTGCCCGAGGCAGCAATAGACCCTTGGAGACAAGTCGGCTGAATGACGATGTATTTAATCTCGACGCAAGTTGAGTGTTCCATCGTCATTAGGAGGCGCTGAACATTACAATTAACTATCAGTTATGCGTCGGATTTGAAAATCTAGACTCACAGGAGAACGACCATAAGATGCCCGAGGCAGCAATAGATCCTTGGAGTCAAGTCGGCTGGAGGACGATGTATTGAATTTCGACGCAATTTGAGTGTTCCATCGTCATTAGGAGGCCATGAACGTTAGAATTAACTATCAGATTTGCGTTGGATTCGAAAATCTAGACTCACAGGAGGACCACCATAAGGTGCCCGGGGCAGCAATAGACTCTTGGAGGCAAGTCGGCTGAAGAACGATGTTTTGAATCTCGGCGCAATTTGAGTGTTCCAGCGTCATTAGCAGGCCCTGAACGTTACAATTAACTAGCAGTTTCGCGTCGGATCCGAAAATCTTGACTCACAGAAACGGAACAAATGGTGCCCAAGGCAGCAATATACCCTTGGAGACAAGTCGGCTCGAGGACGATGTATTGAGTCTCGACGCAATTTGAGTGTTCCATCGTCATTAGGAGGCTCTTAACGTTAGAATTTTGAGTCTCATTCGAAAATTTAGACTCACAGGAGAACGACCATTAGGTGCCCGAGGCAACAATAGACCCTTGGAGGCAAGTCGGCTGAATGACGATGTATTGAATCTCGACGCAATTTGAGTGTTCCATCGTCATTACGAGGCGCTGAACGTTACAATTAACTATCAGTTCTGCGTCGGATACGAAAATCTAGACGCACAGGAGACGAATCATATGGTGACCGAGGCAGCAATATCCCCTTGAAGACAAGTCGACTGGAGGACGATGTATTGAAACTAGACGCAATTTGAGTGTTCCATCGTCAATAGGAGGCCATTAACATTACAATTAAGGATCAGTAATGCGTCGGATTCGAAAATCTACTCACAGGAGACGGATCGTAAGTTGCCCGTGGCAGCAATATCCCCTTGTAGATAAGTCGGCTGCAGGACAATGTATTGAATCTCGACGCAATTTGAGTGTTCCATCGTCATTAGGAGGCTCTTAACGTTAGAATTTTGCGTCTCATTCGAAAATTTAGACTCACAGGAGAACGACCACAAGGTGCCCGAGGCAACAATAGACCCTTGGAGGCAAGTCGGCTGAATGACGATGTATTGAATCTCGACGCAATTTGAGTGTTCCATCGTCATTACGAGGCGCTGAACGTTACAATTAACTATCAGTTTTGCGTCGGATACGAAAATCTAGACGCACAGGAGACGGATCATAAGTTGCCCGAGGCAGCAATATCCGCTTGGAGACAAGTCGGCTGGAGGACGATGTATTGAATCTCGATTAAATTTTAGTGTTCCATCGTCATTAGGAGGCGCTGAACGTTACAATTAACTATCAGCAATGCGTCGGATTCGAAAATCTAGACTCACGGGAGAACGACCTTAAGGTGCCCGAGGCCGCAATAGACCCTTGGAGACTAGTCGGCTGGAGGACGATGTATTGAATCTCGACGCATTTTGAGTGTTCCATCGTCATTAGGAGGCGCTGAACGTTACAATTAACAATCAGTTTAGCGTCGAATTCGAAAAAGTAGACTCACAGGAGAACGACCATAAGGTGCCCGAGGCAGCAATAGACCCTTCGAGACATGTCGGCTGAATTGCGATGTTTTGGACTAGACGCAATTTGAGTGTTCCATCGTCATTAGGAGGCCATTAACATTACAATTAAGCATGAGTTATGCGTCGGATTCGAAAATCTACACTCACAGGAGACGGATCATAAGTTGCCCGGGGCAGCAATATCCCCTTGTAGATAAGTCGGCACGAGGACGATGTATTGAATCTCGATTAAATTTTAGTGTTCCATCGTCATTAGGAGGCGCTGAACGTTACAATTAACTATCAGCAATGCGTCGGATTCGAAAATCTAGACTCACAGGAGAACGACCTTAAGGTGCCCGAGGCAGCAATAGACCCTTGGAGACAAGTCGGCTGGAGATTGATGTATTGCATCTCGACGCAATTTGAGTGTTCCATCGTCATTAGGAGGCCATGAACGTTAGAATTAACTATCAGATTTGCGTCGGATTCGAAAATCTACACTCACAGGAGACGGACCCAAGGCAGCAATATCCCCTTGGAGACAAGTCTTCTGAATGACGATGTATTGAAACTAGACGCAATTTGAGTGTTCCATCGTCATTAGGAGGCCATTAACATTACAATTAAGCACCAGTTATGCGTCGGAATCGAAAATCTAGACTCACAGGAGACGGATCATAAGTTGCCCGACGCAGCAATATCCCCTTGTAGATAAGTCGACTGGAGGACGATGCATTGAATCTCGACGCAATTTTAGTGTTGCACCGTCATTAGGAGGCGCTGAACGTTACAGTTAACTATCAGTTTTGGGTCGGATACGAAAATCTAGAGTCATAGGAGACCTACCATATGGTGCCCGAGGCAGCAATATCCCCTTGAAGACAAGTCGACTGGAGGACGATGTATTGAAACTAGACGCAATTTGAGTGTTCCATCGTCAATAGGAGGCCATTAACATTACAATTAAGGATCAGTTATGCGTCGGATTCGAAAATCTACTCACAGGAGACGGATCATAAGTTGCCCGTGGCAGCAATATCCCCTTGTAGATAAGTCGGCTGGAGGACGATGTATTGAATCTCAACGCAATTTGAGTGTTCCATCGTCAATAGGTGGTCAAGAACGTTACAATTAACTGTCAGCTTTGCGTCGGATTCGAAAATCTAGACTCACAGGAGAACGACCATAAGGTGCCAGAGGCAGCAAGAGCCTCTTGGAGACAAGTCGGCTGGAGGACGATGTATTGAATCTCGA
Source organism: Schistocerca piceifrons (assembly GCF_021461385.2). Taxonomy (NCBI): domain Eukaryota; kingdom Metazoa; phylum Arthropoda; class Insecta; order Orthoptera; family Acrididae; genus Schistocerca; species Schistocerca piceifrons. Next base: position 31,101 of record NW_025728740.1, read on the forward strand.
CGCAATTTTAGTGTTGCATCGTCATTAGGAGGCGCTGAACGTTACAGTTAACTATCAGTTTTGGGTCGGATACGAAAATCTAGAGTCATAGGAGACCTACCATATGGTGCCCGAGGCAGCAATATCCCCTTGAAGACAAGTCGACTGGAGGACGATGTATTGAAACTAGACGCAATTTGAGTGTTCCATCGTCAATAGGAGGCCATTAACATTACAATTAAGGTTCAGTTATGCGTCGGATTCGAAAATCTACTCACAGCAGACGGATCATAAGTTGCCCGTGGCAGCAATATCCCCTTGTAGATAAGTCGGCTGGAGGACGATGTATTGAATCTCGACGCAATTTGGGTGTTTCATCGTCATTAGGAGGCGCTGAAAATTACAATTAACTATCTGTTATGCGTCGGATTCGAAAATGTAGACTCACAGGAGAACGACCATAAGGTGCCCGAGGCAGCAATAGACCCTTGGAGACAAGTCGGCTGGAGATTGATGTATTGCATCTCGACGCAATTTGAGTGTTCCATCGTCATTAGGAGGTCAAGAACGATACAATTAACTTTCAGCTTTGCGTCGGATTCGAAAATCTAGACTCACAGGAGAACCACCATAAGGTGCCAGAGGCAGCAAGAGACTCTTGGAGACAAGTCTGCTGAAGGACGATGTATTGCATCTCGACGCAATTTGAGTCTTCCAACGTCATTAGGAGGCACTGAACGTTACAATTAACTTGCAGTTTCGCGTCGGATTCGAAAATCTACACTCACAGGAGACGGACCATATGGTACCCAAGGCAGCAATATCCCCTTGGAGACAAGTCGGCTGAATGACGCTGTATTGAAACTAGACGCAATTTGAGTGTTCCATCGTCATTAGGAGGCCATTAACATTACAATTAAGCACCAATTATGCGTCGGAATCGAAAATCTAGACTGACAGGAGACGGATCATAAGTTGCCCGAGGCAGCAATATCCCCTTGTAGATAAGTCATCTGGAGGACGATGTATTGAATCTCGACGCAATTTTAGTGTTGCATCGTCATTAGGAGGCGCTGAACGTTACACTTAACTATCAGTTTTGGGTCGGATACGAAAATCTAGAGTCATAGGAGACGGACCATATGGTGCCCGAGGCAGCAATATCCGCTTGGAGACAAGTCGACTGGAGGACGATGTATTGAAACTAGACGCAATTTGAGTGTTCCATCGTCAATAGGAGGCCATTAACATTACAATTAAGGATCTGTTATGCGTCGGATTCGAAAATCTACTCACAGCAGACGGATCATAAGTTGCCCGTGGCAGCAATATCCCCTTGTAGATAAGTGGGCTGGAGGACGATGTATTGAATCTCGACGCAATTTGGGTGTTTCATCGTCATTAGGAGGCGCTGAACATTGCAATTAACTATCTGTTATGCGTCGGATTCGAAAATGTAGACTCACAGGAGAACGACCATAAGGTGCCCGAGGCAGCAATAGACCCTTGGAGACAAGTCGGCTGGAGATTGATGTATTGCATCTCGACGCAATTTGAGTGTTCCATCGTCATTAGGAGGTCAAGAACGATACAATTAACTATGAGCTTTGCGTCGGATTCGAAAATCTAGACTCACAGGAGACGGACCATATGCTACCTAAGGCAGCAATATCCCCTTGGAGTCAAGTCGGCTGAATGACGATGTATTGAAACTAGACGCAATTTGAGTGTTCCATCGTCATTAGGAGGCGCTGAACGTTACAATTAACAATCAGTTTAGCGTCGGATTCAAAAAAGTAGACTCACAGGAGAACGACCATAAGGTGCCCGAGACAGCAATAGACCCTTGGAGACAAGTCGGCTGAATGACGATGCATTGAATCTCGAGAAAAATTTAGTGTTCCATCGTCATTAGGAGGCGCTGAACGTAACAATTAAGTATCAGTTTTGCGTCGGATACGAAAATCTAGACTCACAGGAGACGGAACATGTTGAGCCCGAGGCAGCAACATCCCCTTGGAGACAAGGCGGCTGGAGGACGATGTATTGAATCTCGACGCAATTTGAGTGTTCCATATTCGTTAGGAGGCCCTGAACGTTACAATTAACAATCAGTTTTTCGTCTGATTTGCAAATTTAGACTCACTGGAGAGCGACGATAATGTGCCCGAGGCAGCAATAGACCCTTGGAGACAAGTCGGCTGAATGACGATGTATTTAATCTCGACGCAAGTTGAGTGTTCCATCGTCATTAGGAGGCGCTGAACATTACAATTAACTATCAGTTATGCGTCGGATTTGAAAATCTAGACTCACAGGAGAACGACCATAAGATGTCCGAGGCAGCAATAGATCCTTGGAGTCAAGTCGGCTGGAGGACGATGTATTGAATTTCGACGCAATTTGAGTGTTCCATCGTCATTAGGAGGCCATGAACGTTAGAATTAACTATCAGATTTGCGTTGGATTCGAAAATCTAGACTCACAGGAGGACCACCATAAGGTGCCCGGGGCAGCAATAGACTCTTGGAGGCAAGTCGGCTGAAGAACGATGTTTTGAATCTCGGCGCAATTTGAGTGTTCCAGCGTCATTAGCAGGCCCTGAACGTTACAATTAACTAGCAGTTTCGCGTCGGATCCGAAAATCTTGACTCACAGAAACGGAACAAATGGTGCCCAAGGCAGCAATATACCCTTGGAGACAAGTCGGCTCGAGGACGATGTATTGAGTCTCGACGCAATTTGAGTGTTCCATCGTCATTAGGAGGCTCTTAACGTTAGAATTTTGAGTCTCATTCGAAAATTTAGACTCACAGGAGAACGACCATTAGGTGCCCGAGGCAACAATAGACCCTTGGAGGCAAGTCGTCTGAATGACGATGTATTGAATCTCGACGCAATTTGAGTGTTCCATCGTCATTACGAGGCGCTGAACGTTACAATTAACTATCAGTTTTGCGTCGGATACGAAAATCTAGACGCACAGGAGACGAATCATATGGTGACCGAGGCAGCAATATCCCCTTGAAGACAAGTCGACTGGAGGACGATGTATTGAAACTAGACGCAATTTGAGTGTTCCATCGTCAATAGGAGGCCATTAACATTACAATTAAGGATCAGTAATGCGTCGGATTCGAAAATCTACTCACAGGAGACGGATCGTAAGTTGCCCGTGGCAGCAATATCCCCTTGTAGATAAGTCGGCTGCAGGACAATGTATTGAATCTCGACGCAATTTGAGTGTTCCATCGTCATTAGGAGGCTCTTAACGTTAGAATTTTGCGTCTCATTCGAAAATTTAGACTCACAGGAGAACGACCACAAGGTGCCCGAGGCAACAATAGACCCTTGGAGGCAAGTCGGCTGAATGACGATGTATTGAATCTCGACGCAATTTGAGTGTTCCATCGTCATTACGAGGCGCTGAACGTTACAATTAACTATCAGTTTTGCGTCGGATACGAAAATCTAGACGCACAGGAGACGGATCATAAGTTGCCCGAGGCAGCAATATCCCCTTGTAGATAAGTCGGCTGGAGGACGATGTATTGAATCTCGACGCAATTTGGGTGTTTCATCGTCATTAGGAGGCGCTGAACATTACAATTAACTATCTGTTATGCGTCGGATTCGAAAATGTAGACTCACAGGAGAACGACCATAAGGTGCCCGAGGCAGCAATAGACCCTTGGAGACAAGTCGGCTGGAGATTGATGTATTGCATCTCGACGCAATTTGAGTGTTCCATCGTCATTAGGAGGTCAAGAACGATACAATTAACTATCAGCTTTGCGTCGGATTCGAAAATCTAGATTCACAGGAGAACTACCATAAGGTGCCAGAGGCAGCAAGAGACTCTTGGAGACAAGTCTGCTGAAGGACGATGTATTGCATCTCGACGCAATTTGAGTCTTCCAACGTCATTAGGAGGCACTGAACGTTACAATTAACATGCAGATTCGCGTCGGATTCGAAAATCTACACTCACAGGAGACGGCCCATATGGTACCCAAGGCAGCAATATACCCTTGGAGACAAGTCGGCTGAATGACGATGTATTGAAACTAGACGCAATTTGAGTGTTCCATCGTCATTAGGAGGCCATTAACATTACAATTAAGCACCAGTTATGCGTCGTAATCGAAAATCTAGACTCACAGGAGACGGATCATAAGTTGCCCGATGCAGCATTATCCCCTTGTAGATAAGTCGGCTGGAGGACGATGTATGGAATCTCGACGCAATTTTAGTGTTGCATCGTCATTAGGAGGCGCTGAACGTTACAGTTAACTATCAGTTTTGGGTCGGATACGAAAATCTAGAGTCATAGGAGACCTACCATATGGTGCCCGAGGCAGCAATATCCGCTTGGAGACAAGTCGACTGGAGGACGATGTATTGAAACTAGACGCAATTTGAGTGTTCCATCGTCAATAGGAGGCCATTAACATTACAATTAAGGATCTGTTATGCGTCGGATTCGAAAATCTACTCACAGCAGACGGATCATAAGTTGCCCGTGGCAGCAATATCCCCTTGTAGATAAGTCGGCTGGAGGACGATGTATTGAATCTCGACGCAATTTGAGTGTTCCATCGTCATTAGGAGGCGCTGAACATTACAATTAACTATCTGTTATGCGTCGGATTCGAAAATGTAGACTCACTGGAGAACGACCATAAGGTGCCCGAGGCAGCAATAGACCCTTGGAGCCAAGTCGGCTGGAGATTGATGTATTGCATCACGACGCAATTTGAGTGTTCCATCGTCATTAGGAGGTCAAGAACGATACAATTAACTATCAGCTTTGCGTCGGATTCGAAAATCTAGATTCACAGGAGAACTACCATAAGGTGCCAGAGGCAGCAAGAGACTCTTGGAGACAAGTCTGCTGAAGGACGATGTATTGCATCTCGACGCAATTTGAGTCTTCCAACGTCATTAGGAGGCACTGAACGTTACAATTAACATGCAGATTCGCGTCGGATTCGAAAATCTACACTCACAGGAGACGGCCCATATGGTACCCAAGGCAGCAATATACCCTTGGAGACAAGTCGGCTGAATGACGATGTATTGAAACTAGACGCAATTTGAGTGTTCCATCGTCATTAGGAGGCCATTAACATTACAATTAAGCACCAGTTATGCGTCGTAATCGAAAATCTAGACTCACAGGAGACGGATCATAAGTTGCCCGATGCAGCATTATCCCCTTGTAGATAAGTCGGCTGGAGGACGATGTATGGAATCTCGACGCAATTTTAGTGTTGCATCGTCATTAGGAGGCGCTGAACGTTACAGTTAACTATCAGTTTTGGGTCGGATACGAAAATCTAGAGTCATAGGAGACCTACCATATGGTGCCCGAGGCAGCAATATCCGCTTGGAGACAAGTCGACTGGAGGACGATGTATTGAAACTAGACGCAATTTGAGTGTTCCATCGTCAATAGGAGGCCATTAACATTACAATTAAGGATCTGTTATGCGTCGGATTCGAAAATCTACTCACAGCAGACGGATCATAAGTTGCCCGTGGCAGCAATATCCCCTTGTAGATAAGTCGGCTGGAGGACGATGTATTGAATCTCGACGCAATTTGAGTGTTCCATCGTCATTAGGAGGCGCTGAACATTACAATTAACTATCTGTTATGCGTCGGATTCGAAAATGTAGACTCACTGGAGAACGACCATAAGGTGCCCGAGGCAGCAATAGACCCTTGGAGCCAAGTCGGCTGGAGATTGATGTATTGCATCACGACGCAATTTGAGTGTTCCATCGTCATTAGGAGGTCAAGAACGATACAATTAACTATCAACTTTGCGTGGGATTCGAAAATCTAGACTCACAGGAGAACCACCATAAGGTTCCAGAGGCAGCAAGAGACTCTTGGAGACACGTCGGCTTAAGGACGATGTATTGCATCTCGACGCAATTTGAGTCTTCCAACGTCATTAGGAGGCTCTGAACGTTACAATTAACTTGCAGTTTCTCGTCGGATTCGAAAATCTACACTCACAGGAGACGGACCATATGGTACCCAAGGCAGCAATATCCCCTTGTAGATAAGTCGGCTGGAGGACGATGCATTGAATCTCGACGCTATTTTAGTGTTGCATCGTCATTAGGAGGCGCTGAACGTTACAGTTAACTATCAGTTTTGGGTCGGATACGGATATCTAGAGTCATAGGAGACGGACCATATGGTGCCCGAGGCAGCATTTTCCGCTTGGAGACAAGTCGGCTGGAGGACGATGTATTGAATCTCGACAAAATATTAGTGTTCCATCGTCATTAGGAGGGGCTGAACGTTACAATTAACTATCAGCAATGCGTCGGATTCGAAAATCTAGACTCACAGGAGAACGACATTAAGGTGCCCGTGGCAGCATTAGACCCTTGGAGACTAGTCGGATGGAGGACGATGTATTGAATCTGGACGCAATTTGAGTGTACCATTGTCATTAGGCGGCGAGAACGTTACAATTAACAATCAGTTTAGCGTCGAATTCGAAAAAGTAGACTCACAGGAGAACGACTATAAGGTGCCCGAGGCAGCAATAGACCCTTCGAGACAAGTCGGCTGAATGGCGATGTATTGAAACTAGACGCAATTTGAGTGTTCCATCGTCAATAGGAGGCCATTAACATTACAATTAAGTTTCAGTTATGCGTCGGATTCGAAAATGTAGACTCACAGGAGAACGACCATAAGGTGCCCGAGGCAGCAATAGACCCTTGGAGACAAGTCGGCTGGAGGTCGATGTATTGCATCTCGACGCAATTTGAGTGTTCCATCGTCAATAGGTGGTCAAGAACGTTACAATTAACTGTCAGCTTTGCGTCGGATTCGAAATCTAGACTCACAGGAGAACGACCATAAGGTGCCCGACGCAGCAATACACCCTTGGAGACAAGTCGGCTGGAGGACGATGTATTGAATCTCGACGCAATTTGAGTGTTGATTCCCCATTAGGAGGCGCTGAACCTTACAATTAACTATCAGTTTTGCGTCGGATACGAAAATCTAGACTCACAGGAGAACGGCCATAAGGTGCCCGAGGCAGCAATACACCCTTGGAGACAAGTCGGCTGGAGAACGATGTATTGAATCTCGACGCAATTTGAGTGTTGATTCGCCATTAGGAGGCGCTGAACCTTACAATTAACTATCAGTTTTGCGTCGGATACGAAAATCTAGACTCACAGGAGAACGACCATAAGGTGCCCGGGGCAGCAATTGACCCTTGGAGACAAGTCGGCTGAATGACGATGTATTGAATCTCGACGCAATTTGAGTGTTGAATCGTCATTAGGAGGCGCTGAATGTTACAATTAACAATCAGTTTAGCGTCGGATTCGAAAAAGCAGACTCACAGGAGAACGACCATAAGGTGCCCGAGGCAGCAATAGGCCCTTCGAGACAAGTCGGCTGAATGGCGATGTATTGAAACTAGACGCAATTTGAGTGTTCCATCGTCAATAGGAGGCCATTAACATTACAATTAAGTATCAGTTATGCGTCGGATTCGAAAATGTAGACTCACAGGAGAACGACCATAAGGTGCCCGAGGCAGCAATAGACCCTTGGAGACAAGTCGGCTGGAGGTCGATGTATTGCACCTCGACGCAATTTGAGTGTTCCATCGTCAATAGGTGGTCAAGAACGTTACAATTAACTGTCAGCTTTGCGTCGGATTCGAAAATCTAGACTCACAGGAGAACGACCATAAGGTGCCCGACGCAGCAATACACCCTTGGAGACAAGTCGGCTGGAGCACGATGTATTGAATCTCGACGCAATTTGAGTGTTGATTCCCCATTAGGAGGCGCTGAACCTTACAATTAACTATCAGTCTTGGGTCGGATACGAAAATCTAGAGTCATAGGAGACGGACCATATGGTGCCCGAGGCAGCAATATCCGGTTGGAGACAAGTCGGCTGGAGGACGATGTATTGAATCTCGACGTAATTTGAGTGTTCCATCGTCATTAGGAGGCCCTGAGCTTTACAATTAACTATCAGTTTTGCGTCGGATTCGAAAATCTAGACTCACAGGAGAACGACCATAAGGTGCCCGACGCAGCATACACCCTTGGAGACAAGTCGGCTGGAGGACGATGTATTGAATCTCGACGCAATTTGAGTGTTGATTCCCCATTAGGAGGCGCTGAACCTTACAATTAACTATCAGTTTTGCGTCGGTTTCGAAAACCTAGACTCACAGGAGAACCAACATAAGGCGCCCGAGGCCGCAATAAACCCTTGGAGACAAGTCGGCTGAATGACGATGTATTGAATCTCGACAAAATTTTAGTGTTCCATCGTCATTAGGAGGCGCTGAACGTTACAATTAACAATCAGTTTAGCGTCGGATTCGAAAAAGTAGACTCACAGGAGAACGACCATAAGGTGCCCGAGGCAGCAATAGACCGTTCGAGACAAGTCGGCTGATTGGCGATGTATTGAAACTAGACGCAATTTGAGTGTTCCATCGTCAATAGGAGGTCATTAACATTACAAGTAAGTATCAGTTATGCGTCGGATTCGAAAATCTAGACTCACAGGAGAGGGATCATAAGTTGGCCGAGACAGCAATATCCCCTTGTAGATAAGTCGACTGGAGGACGATGCATTGAATCTCGACGCAATTTTAGTGTTGCACCGTCATTAGGAGGCGCTGAACGTTACAGTTAACTATCAGTTTTGGGTCGGATACGAAAATCTAGAGTCATAGGAGACCTACCATATGGTGCCCGAGGCAGCAATATCCCCTTGAAGACAAGTCGACTGGAGGACGATGTATTGAAACTAGACGCAATTTGAGTGTTCCATCGTCAATAGGAGGCCATTAACATTACAATTAAGGATCAGTTATGCGTCGGATTCGAAAATCTACTCACAGGAGACGGATCATAAGTTGCCCGTGGCAGCAATATCCCCTTGTAGATAAGCTGGCTTGAGGACGATGTATTGAATCTCGACGCAATTTGAGTGTTCCAAAGTCATTAGGAGGCACTGAACGGTACAATTAATTAGCAGTTTCGCGTCGGATTCGAAAATTTAGACTCACAGGAGATGGACCATATGGTGCCCAAGCCAGCAATATCCCCTTGGAGGCAAGACGGCTGGAGGACATGTATTGAATCTCGACGCAATTTGAGTGTTCCATCTTAAATAGGAGGCCCTGAACGTTACAATTAACTATCAGTTTTGCGTTGGATTCTAAAATCTAGACTCACACGAGAACGACCATAAGGTGCCCGAGGCAGCAATAGACCCTTGGAGACAAGTCGGCTGAATGACGATGCATTGAATCTCGAGAAAAATTTAGTGTTCCATCGTCATTAGGAGGCGCTGAACGTTACAATTACCTATCAGCAATGCGTCGGATTCGAAAATCTAGACTCACAGGAGAACGACTTAAAGGTGCCCGAGGCAGCAATAGACCCTTGCAGACTAGTCGGCTGGAGGACGATGTATTGCATCTCGACGCAATTTGAGTCTTCCAACGTCATTAGGAGGCACTGAACGTTACAATTAACTTGCAGTTTCGCGTCGGATTCGAAAATCTACACTCACAGGAGACGGACCATATGGTACCTAAGGCAGCAATATCCCCTTGGAGTCAAGTCGGCTGAATGACGATGTATTGAAACTAGACGCAATTTGAGTGTTCCATCGTCATTAGGAGGCCATTAACATTACAATTAAGCACCAGTTATGCGTCGGAATCGAAAATCTAGACTCACAGGAGGCGGATCATAAGTTGCCCGAGGCAGCTATATCCCCTTGTAGATAAGTCGGCTGGAGGACGATGTATTGAATCTCTACGCAATTTGAGTGTTCCATCGTCATGAGGAGGCGCTGAACTTTACAATTAACTATCTGTTATGCGTCGGATTCGAAAATGTAGACTCACAGGAGAACGACCATAAGGTGCCCGAGGCAGCAATAGACCCTTGGAGACAAGTCGGCTGGAGATTGATGTATTGCATCTCGACGCAATTTGAGTGTTCCATCGTCATTAGGAGGTCAAGAACGATACAATTAACTATCAGCTTTGCGTCGGATTTGAAAATCTAGACTCACAGGAGAACCACCATAAGGTGCCAGAGGCAGCAAGAGCCTCTTGGAGACAAGTCGGCTGAAGGACGATGTATTGCATCTCGACGCAATTTGAGTCTTCCAACGTCATTAGGAGGCACTGAACGTTACAATTAACTTGCAGTTTCGCGTCGGATTCGAAAATCTACACTCATAGGTGACGGACCATATGGTACCCAAGGCAGCAATATCCCCTTGGAGACAAGTCGGCTGAATGACGCTGTATTGAAACTAGACGCAATTTGAGTGTTCCATCGTCATTAGGAGACCATTAACATTACAATTAAGCACCAGTTATGCGTCGGAATCGAAAATCTAGACTCACAGGAGACGGATCATAAGTTACCCGAGGCAGCAATATCCCCTTGTAGATAAGTCGGCTGGAGGACGATGTATTGAATCTCGACGCAATTTTAGTGTTGCATCGTCATTAGGAGGCGCTGAACGTTACAGTTAACTATCAGTTTTGGGTCGGATACGAAAATCTAGAGTCATAGGAGACGGACCATATGGTGCCCGAGGCAGCAATATCCGCTTGGAGACAAGTCGGCTGGAGGACGATGTATTGAATCTCGATTAAATTTTAGTGTTCCATCGTCATTAGGAGGCGCTGAACGTTACAATTAACTATCAGCAATGCGTCGGATTCGAAAATCTAGACTCACAGGAGAACGACCTTAAGGTGCCCGAGGCCGCAATAGACCCTTGGAGACTAGTCGGCTGGAGGACGATGTATTGAATCTCGACGCATTTTGAGTGTTCCATCGTCATTAGGAGGCGCTGAACGTTACAATTAACAATCAGTTTAGCGTCGAATTCGAAAAAGTAGACTCACAGGAGAACGACTATAAGGTGCCCGAGGCAGCAATAGACCCTTCGAGACAAGTCGGCTGAATGGCGATGTATTGAAACTAGACGCAATTTGAGTGTTCCATCGTCAATAGGAGGCCATTAACATTACAATTAAGTTTCAGTTATGCGTCGGATTCGAAAATGTAGACTCACAGGAGAACGACCATAAGGTGCCCGAGGCAGCAATAGACCCTTGGAGACAAGTCGGCTGGAGGTCGATGTATTGCATCTCGACGCAATTTGAGTGTTCCATCGTCAATAGGTGGTCAAGAACGTTACAATTAACTGTCAGCTTTGCGTCGGATTCGAAATCTAGACTCACAGGAGAACGACCATAAGGTGCCCGACGCAGCAATACACCCTTGGAGACAAGTCGGCTGGAGGACGATGTATTGAATCTCGACGCAATTTGAGTGTTGATTCCCCATTAGGAGGCGCTGAACCTTACAATTAACTATCAGTTTTGCGTCGGATACGAAAATCTAGACTCACAGGAGAACGGCCATAAGGTGCCCGAGGCAGCAATACACCCTTGGAGACAAGTCGGCTGGAGAACGATGTATTGAATCTCGACGCAATTTGAGTGTTGATTCGCCATTAGGAGGCGCTGAACCTTACAATTAACTATCAGTTTTGCGTCGGATACGAAAATCTAGACTCACAGGAGAACGACCATAAGGTGCCCGGGGCAGCAATTGACCCTTGGAGACAAGTCGGCTGAATGACGATGTATTGAATCTCGACGCAATTTGAGTGTTGAATCGTCATTAGGAGGCGCTGAATGTTACAATTAACAATCAGTTTAGCGTCGGATTCGAAAAAGCAGACTCACAGGAGAACGACCATAAGGTGCCCGAGGCAGCAATAGGCCCTTCGAGACAAGTCGGCTGAATGGCGATGTATTGAAACTAGACGCAATTTGAGTGTTCCATCGTCAATAGGAGGCCATTAACATTACAATTAAGTATCAGTTATGCGTCGGATTCGAAAATGTAGACTCACAGGAGAACGACCATAAGGTGCCCGAGGCAGCAATAGACCCTTGGAGACAAGTCGGCTGGAGGTCGATGTATTGCACCTCGACGCAATTTGAGTGTTCCATCGTCAATAGGTGGTCAAGAACGTTACAATTAACTGTCAGCTTTGCGTCGGATTCGAAAATCTAGACTCACAGGAGAACGACCATAAGGTGCCCGACGCAGCAATACACCCTTGGAGACAAGTCGGCTGGAGCACGATGTATTGAATCTCGACGCAATTTGAGTGTTGATTCCCCATTAGGAGGCGCTGAACCTTACAATTAACTATCAGTCTTGGGTCGGATACGAAAATCTAGAGTCATAGGAGACGGACCATATGGTGCCCGAGGCAGCAATATCCGCTTGGAGACAAGTCGGCTGGAGGACGATGTATTGAATCTCGACGTAATTTGAGTGTTCCATCGTCATTAGGAGGCCCTGAGCTTTACAATTAACTATCAGTTTTGCGTCGGATTCGAAAATCTAGACTCACAGGAGAACGACCATAAGGTGCCCGACGCAGCATACACCCTTGGAGACAAGTCGGCTGGAGGACGATGTATTGAATCTCGACGCAATTTGAGTGTTGATTCCCCATTAGGAGGCGCTGAACCTTACAATTAACTATCAGTTTTGCGTCGGTTTCGAAAACCTAGACTCACAGGAGAACCAACATAAGGCGCCCGAGGCCGCAATAAACCCTTGGAGACAAGTCGGCTGAATGACGATGTATTGAATCTCGACAAAATTTTAGTGTTCCATCGTCATTAGGAGGCGCTGAACGTTACAATTAACTTTCAGCAATGCGTCGGATTCGAAAATCTAGACTCACAGGAGAACGACATTAAGGTGCCCGAGGCAGCAATAGACCCTTGGAGAC